>NW_028139240.1:185249-236200 GCF_965202585.1 Thalia democratica
ACAAATCTGTCAGTATGTAAATTGTTTTAAATTAACCTGTTAAGCTAATTAAAACTAACATGATTTATTCTCTAGTAATTTTAAAGTTATATAAAACAAAAATGCAATCTGCAAAGTATAATGTTGAAGAATTTTTGAAAAGTAATCCTGACTGTAGAAAATTTTTACACGATTTCATTGAAAATGAAGAAGAAATGATTAATAAAGAAACCAGTGATTACCAAGTTAAAAATATATTTGAAAAAGCAAAAGCATTATGCGAATATGATGTTGCAAGTTTCAAAAAATCTGTTCTTCCTGGTTTTAAATACAAACTTGAGCTGTTGGAAACCAATGATCCAGACTACGAAGTTCTTGAAAGCTCAATTGAAATTAACAATAATTTAGAAAAAGAACTTTCTGGATATTTAGTAGACATAAAGCAAAATGCTAAAGAATTGAAAATATATAGAGTAGTGCCAACTAACAAAATTACAACAGAGTCCAATAGTCGCTCTCAGATTCTTTTGCTACACGGAACAAAAGCACCAAGTGTAGAAGGAATCTTGAAGACAGGATTTAATCCATCTCAAAAGGGATCCTATGGTCCAGGTGTTTATCTAACCAATAAATTTGGTTATGCATATGGTTTTGGTAAAAGTTTTGCAACAAACGAAAAAATCATTAGAAAGTTTAGATACTTGTTTGTTAACGCTGTGGAAATATCTAAGAAAGATTTGTTGAGAGGTGGTCATTCTAAACCAATTTCTTATCAAGACTACCTTAGTTCTAAGCCATCGGTACAAATTTTTGATGTAGCACGAAAGAACAAAGAGACTGCACGTGATTTATTTGATAGCCTAAACAGGAAAATCACGCAAGGTACTTTTCAAACTGTGTTAAGCGGGAATATAGTTTTGGCTCACCATAGTTTAGTAGTTCCCGCTTATTTAATTGAAATTGAAGAAAAAACAAACGTAGATGATATTGTTGAAGGAACTCTTTACTCCGGTTTAAAGTTGAAAAAGTTGATGAAAACAGATGTTCCGACATCAAGTCAGGAAACAAACAACGAAAACAATATACAAGATGTCTCACAGATTTCATTTAAAATGATAGCGGAAGAGTTGACGAAGAAAATTAAATCACACTTTAATGCTAAACTTAGTAAAATAACTGGTGACTTTAGAAATAAAACTGATTTAATCTTGAAACAGCTCTCTTTTAAGTTTAACAGCATTTTTGAATTGGAGAATGACAAAAAAAGGAAATTTAGTGCAGAACTTCTGCAGAAAGAAAATGATGATTACAAGTTTATTTTGCGTTCATTCAAAAATGAAAATATGTTGAAAATAAAACAATTTTACAGAATTAACCCTAATGACGAAAATGAAGTTGACAATTTTGAACAAAAATACCTCTACCTGGATGTAGTTGGAAGAGATCAAGTAAAAGATATTTTGACAAACGGTTATCTCAAAGACCGCGAAGATTCAGATCCAGATATATACTATAGTGCAGACTACAGTTTAGTTAAAGCTACTACTTCCTTAGGTATGATAAACACAAAATCCAGTTATTTTCAGGTTGAAAACGCAGTTAAAAAGTTGCTTTTTGTGTTCGTGTCTGCTTGTGCAGAAGAAAGGTACCAAAAGATCAATTTTAAAGATAGTAAATTTATCAAAGATAGTAGGGGAAGGTTAGCCGCTGAAGGTTTGTTTTGTTGTAAAGACGACGGAAATATCATTGATGTCGTTGATTTAGTCCCAGCCTACTTAATTGTTTTTGAGTTGGAGTGAAACATAAAGTACTTATATTCTGTTTGAGTAGGCACTTCTTAGGTTCTTAACTTAGTATTGTCCCCTGTTTTTTATAAATAAAATTGCAAAACGTATACTGGTGTCTTTTTTTTTAGAATTTTTAATATGTAAAATAAGCACAATTTTCAAGGGCATATAAGCAATTAAACTTGTTTGTTTTCGAATACACTTTTTTATCATGTCGGAATTTCAAAAATAAAAAATAGTTTTAAGTTAATTTCACTTGAAATTTTTACTTTATACTTTTTACTTTAAACTCTTGCAGTCACTTAAGAGAGAGTGTTAGAGGCTTAACTAATACGACTATTGAATTCTGTGTCCAGCGATGTGTTTGACGCAACATTTAAGCAAAAGTGTACAAAGTGTCTTAAAATATCTTTGATATGTTTGCCATTGGTCTTAATTAATGTAAGAACATATGTTGCTAACTTAGTACTTAAGTTTTTTTAACACTTATTGTACGGCTAAAACTTTCTTTGCTTTCTGACCTTCTATGTTGAAAAAGCGACAATCAGTTTTGTATGAGGCTTAATTTTTTCAGATAAATTTTTCTGCGTAAGACATTGAAATATATCCTAATGTTGTACAACTCGATGATTAAAATTCTTATTTCGTACACCAGGCCCTTGGACCAAAACTTTAGGAGCGCTTTTTTTGTCGTTCAATGAACTGTTGTATTGACAGTTCATCATTAAATAATTACCAATTACTAGGGCTCTACTATTGCATTATTTTTTATTCATATTTTTGATTGGAAGTCATACTTTTATGTTGATTACTTAAAGTTTTTTGAAATTCTGGCCTTCGGAAGACCTTTTTATGGTTTACTCACAACTCCCATCTAAAATTTTTATTTATTTGCTTCATATTTCATTTTATTTCTACTATCAAGCTTACCCCTAACCCTTGGTCGGTAATTTTTTCTTAACAAATTGTTTTTTTATTTTTTTTTTACTAACTGGGTGGAAATTATCTGCGTATTGGAACTGAGCGTGTCCCCTACAATGTTGCTCGCAAGCAAGTGTTTTCGAAAAGTAGACCGAGATTTATACAAGGCTAGCGATCCTTATTTTAATTATAGATACAAATAGTATAACATAAAATAGAACAAAACGGTAAATGAAATATATATTTTCAAAGCTTATTTGTTTCAAAGCTTATGTTAGCCATATCTCAAGAAACATTAAAATATTTGCAAAAATAAAAAGTTCTGTTGTAAGTAATCAAAAAAGTTACCAGCGATTAAAAAGCTGTATGAAATAATCGTTTTTCAGTAAATTAATAAAAATACTAATAAATATCTTTTTAATACTGTGGCACCAAGCATCATTATAGTGGAAAATTAAATCCCTTTACATAACTGAAAACAAACACTAACACAACTAATTTCAATTTTAACTAAATAAAACTCTTAACACTTATTTATAAACAACTTTATTGGATGCGTGAAAAAAAGAGTTTGAAATTTCGTGGTTGGTGATTGAAAAAAAAAGTAAACATTATTGTTGTTTAATAATCAATGCTCAGTTTTTGGCAAAATATTGCTTGATTTACTGCATAAAATATTTAAGTAGCTTCTCAAACTGATAACACTCTGGTTTTTTTCTTATAAAAGACAATAGCTTTATTTAAAATTTTTTTAGTATCATTGAAAAGGCTAATTTTTGTTTTAACGGGTTTTTGACTTAATTTATTATATAAAAAGTTAATGTGATGGCTAATTACTTAACCAAGCTAAATTTATAAAGATTAATAACATTAAAAGAAGTTATAATGGTATTAAGGTAAGGGTGTATTGTAAAGTAAGACTTTTTTTTGTTAAATAATTTCAGTTTTATAATGGTAAACTATGAAATAATATTAATATTTTAAGTAGAAGAAAAAACTCAAACAAATAGATCGGTTTTAAATGTCTTGGTCGATAAAATAGAAATACTCTCTTTTTATCCCAAATAATTTTGATTTGTGGTGAGATATAGGAAGTTTTACACAACTTGCTACTGTTATGTTGTCTTTACTTTTTTGGTTCTGTTTTACCTGAAATATTTTAAGTTTCATAGATTGCTTTCTATTATCTTTTACGACTTTCAATTTTCACTACTAAGTTTTTTGATCATAAAAAATACTGGCAAAAGTCTAACTGAGTCTAGTCCTAGACTTGCTCATGCCGAGAGATGCGCTCAAGCATAAAGGACAAAAATGTGCAGAATTTTTGGTTGTGACTGACGAGTTTCAATAACAAACAAAACCTGAGTCTACCGAAAGCTTTGAGTCTGATGATTGAGTTGGTGTGGTTAAAATTTATGCTTAATTAATTTTTGGAATCAAGCATTATTATTTATGTTTTCAAGTATTTTCTTTGCTTACTTGCAACTTTTATCATAAGTGTTTGCTAAAAGCCTTTTTGTGTATAATTTTCTTATCTTAGTGTTAGGATTAATTTTGTAATGCTATTGGCATTTTCGCAGTCGAAAGTTGCTTTCTTTCTTTTTCACTCAAATTATTTACCTCAAAAGAGCTCGAGCTACGCCAGAATGGCTGGTTATTCGTTTGCTGTAGTCCCTTAAGCTTTAGTTGTTTTGAGTTGTGTTGCGCTAACAGCCGCCGTGATGTATTTATTGTATTTGTTTTTACGTGTTTCAGCTTGACGTTTTAGTCAAAGTCGTTTATTTTGTGTTGTGTTTTTTAGTATAGTTGTTGTATTTTGTCGTATTTTTATTCATTGTAAACACACCTTTTTGTTCTGAGATTAATTTCTTTATACCAGTAGTTTAAGCATTCTAAAGATCTTACTACTTTATTAGGCTAAGTTTAAATGAAAGTATAAGTTTAATTTGCGTTTGATAAATCAACTTAGCGAAGTAACTTAGCGAAGTCAATTCTAAACATTAGCTTGTGTAACCGTCACCGATATTGTTATTAGTGCTTCAAGTCAGTTAATTGCCAGGCCGCGTAAACATAAGTGACAATTTCGTGTGACCGGTTATAATTAAATTAATTCTATAAAATAAAGTTTTTCCTTTCAAAAAGAATTTTTTTCATTTTGTATTAGTTTTATTTTACAGTCAATTGTTTTAAACTTAAAGTGATAATGCTGCATTTAGAATCGAACGGAGAAAAACGTTTCTTTTCTCATTATAATTTGTGCAATGAACAATTTTTTTTATGAACTAGTCTAAATTTTTTTTTTAAACATTTTTTTCATCATAAAATTGTTAGAATTAGTTATAAAAACCAGTTAGTTTCTATATACTTAGTTCTCGCATTTTTTCAAACGAGTGTAGTGATAAGTTCACCGTTATAAAATGTTCTACAGAAGTACCTAAGACCTGTAATTTTATATACTTTCCTTAAGCATCTTCTTGCTAATTAATCACCTTTCAAAGCGTCTTCAACTATTCAGGTTGATAAGAAATTGTTATTAGATTTGTTAGAACTTATTTTATTAAAAATAAATCTTTTCAGTTTAGTACAAACAATACAAAAATAATTATTTTATACTTTCATTCTTTACAAAACCAATATATTTTTTGTCTATCGTCAGGGGTTTTTAAAAGCAAACAATAAGTTACGAACTCAAGATACATACTCAAAATATTACTTACAAAAGTAACATTTAGTGTATATTGTATATACATTTGATTATCTTTGTGTTTTTAAATATGATCTTGAGTTTATGATCGTTTTGTTTTTAAAGAATTGGTTTTAGTACTGTAAGTAACTTATTTCATGTTCGATTGAATTAATAACACAAACTAAGGTACATATTAACAAAATAAATATAGACTTGCTTCTTTATTTACAACGATTAAATCTAAAATGTTACGGTAATGAAAACAATTGTGCAATATACACGTAAAATTTATTATTTTCTAGTAGTAACATCGAAATGCAACACAACACCTAGCACATAGTTTCAACGCCTTAAGTTATATAAGAACTTATTAAAAAGTAAAACAACTATTTTAAAAACTGAATTTAGAAAAAACTAGACTGGTATTGAAATAATATTTTCCACTCCCTTTTTGAGTTCTTTATCTTACTCATTTTATTTTCTCTGTTTTCTTAGCAAAAAAACTGAAATCCTGCACAAAATATAGTCTTAAGCAGGACAAACGCAAAATTCTGTGTTCTGATTTATATTATTACCCAATTAATCAGTCCTTGAATCAATAAATATTTGTTCTTACATCTATATTTGATTTACAATAAAATACACTATGCACTCACTTTAGTTGTAATTTTAATGTATTTTTTTTTGATTTTTTTTCGTTTTAGTGTTTAAGAAAGAAATGTTTTTTAAAACTACAAGATTAAGTTTTACTGCGTGCGAAAGAAATTTCTGATGAAGGTGTAAGAAAAATTTAAGAATAAACGTTTAAGATTTTTTTTACTATTTCAAGGATATTTTAAAAGTACCACATCGAAAAAAATACCGCAAAAGGTCCCATTGAAAATCATGATAACCAAAATCAAAACAAGTAAGCGAACTTAAATAATGAAACATTTGGACATTCTGTAAAAATAAAACCACCGAACTTTAAATACTCTAACGGAAAAGTTTTAATATGTAATTTGTTGTGAGCTTTCAACTATATGCTTAAGAAAATCATAATGCTATATTATTTAGGTTATTAGTTGTAGCGTGAATTGAAAAATTACATTTTTTTGTTCATGTTTGAAGTTAAAATGTAGCATAATAACAACTTTATATTTACAAACAAAAAAACATCGTTTTTAAAAACTTAAACGTGTAGTCAGAAATATTTTGTGAAATTTGAGCTTAAATACCATACTTAGCAAGTTTGAGAAAAGTCTGTAGGGAATCAATAAGACAAAAGTAAGCAGCTTATCAAACAAAACGACGAAAAAATTACTTTTGCTTTTAAAACAGAAGCTTTTGAGAATAAAACAACAGGTAATTTAAAAACTTTTACCTATCTAAAAGTAAAAAAAAATCATAAAACGAAAAATATCAATCTTTATTTATGTAATATTTATTTATTTAATTTTTTTATGCTTTTATTTTTTATGTAATCAAACACTCAAATGAACATAACTCACGTTGCTTAGATACAATCTCTACTAAATATAACATTAATTATAAATTAATGCAATAATATAAATACTGATTCAACGCCTGTAGCGTAAGAATTAAATTGATATTATAATTGCTTGTTTCAACATATTATTTTTAATTTAAAGTAATGTTTAACGATTGAGTAGTTGTTTTTAAGATAACCCGTTCTTAGTATTTATAGGTGGTTGTAAAACCGACATCTTTATTCATTGTCTGACTCTAAATGAGTGGAAAATATTTTCTCTGTTAAAATATTTGTTAAAATATTTTACTACCATAGATGTTAATTCTTTTTTATTCTAAAAACACCGTCTAAATTGCAAACATATATACCTATATCTATTTTACTCTTTAAAAGTTATTTAGATTAAGAGTATATGTATCTAAATAACTAACAAGATATTAATTAATTTAAACTTTCTTTATTTTCCAGATATTCACATATTCCACAATATTAATTTTAAGGCAACCACGTAGTCACAATATTGTTCCATAATAAGTAGATTTTTTTTGTTTAAATATATATTTCTACTAGGCAATAATTAAAAAATTATCAAAAATTCTTATGCTTATTTTTTATGTAATCTATCACTCACATGAACATAACACATGTTGCTTAGATATATTCTATATCAAATATTAAAGTAATTGCTAAATAATGCAATAAGCTAGATAATGTTTAAACGCCTCTAGCGTAAGATTTTAATTGAAATTATAATTGCTTGTTTTAACATATTATTCTAAATTTAAAGTTATACTTTAGAATTGAGTAGTTATTTTTTACTTAACCCGTTCTTAGTAAATATAGATGGTTGTAAAACCGTCAACTATATTTATTGTCTGACTCTGAATGATTGAAAAACATCTTTTCTGCTAAAATATTTGTTATTTTAATTTCGATTGGTATACTTACTTTTAGTTACAGCCTTTTCTCTATTTTTATGGTATTAAACAGTTCATAGTTTTAGTTAGTTCGCTTAAACAGGCAACTTTAATAATAAACATATAAAAACTTGATAGGATTTTAAATTTCCTCTTATAATTATTTTATTATATTTTTAAAATCTAAATAGTATATATTTCTTTAACTACTAACATCTATTATCACAGATGTTAATTCTTTATTATTGTAAAAAAAACGTTTTAATTCCGATCATATATACCTATACCCTTTTACTCTTTAGAAATTATTTCGATTAAGAATATATGTATCTGAATCACTAACAGTATATTAATTAATTGAAACTTTATTTGTTTTCCAGGGAATCACAAATTCCATAATATTAATTTTAAGGCAACCTCGTAGTCACAATATTGTTTATATAATAAGTAGATTTTTTTGTTCAATAAAGTTACATCAAGAAAGCTTTAATACTTTCTTATTTAGCAGAAATTTTATTAAAATAGATATTTGTACTAGGAAATAATTAGACAATTATCAAAAAATTTTTTAATAGTTTTTTTATTTGATCAATCACTTAAATGAACATAACATATGTTGCTTAGATATATTCCCTACTAAATATCATTTACAAAAATTTAGTACGCTCTATAGGTAATATTAACTTAAAAAAATAGAAAAAACATATGTATTGACTTCAAACTAAGTAAAAAACTATTATTTTGTTCAAAAACAATTAAATGTTACGAAAATTAATTAAATAGTGTATGGAAGTAAAATTAGTTAAAGACAAATTAATATCAATCAAATCATTTTTGAAGATATATGCATTTATAATTTGACTTAAGTATTTTTATTTGTATTTGAAAATAGTTTAATTATTGCTGTAATTACGACTTTTTGAAATATAAAACTCTGAGCCCTGGTCAAATAGTCATGGACATTAAATTTTTTGTGGTAAACTACATATTTTACATATTGTTTCTGTATTCATGATACCATAATAAGCTTAAAGTGGAAATGCATTTTCATCTGAATTACTAGTATGAGTTGTATACATACTTGAATATCTAAAATAAGTGTTTCTGCAAACATCATCTGGCTATAAGAGCTCACAACTGACTGTTTTGTTAATGAAAGTAATGATTGGTGCCACCTCATAACACCAAACTAATATGAATTTTAAGATTTTAATCTAAGTCAACTCAGGGTTGTTTGAAGCTTAAAAGACAACCTTAGATAAGTTTTGAAAATAAAACAGAGTAACCATACTTAACTTAGGAACTTAAATTACCACGATTTTATTAAACTAAGCATATTAAACCTATAGTTTGATAATATTTGAAAAAAAAGTTGGAATAAGTAAATTTTAAGAATTAACATGAAAAAACCTGGATCTGGAAAATTTTATATTTTACAGGTTGGCCATTAAACCTTGAAAAACCTTTAAATTGACAATTAAGGTTAAAAAAATCTGGTACTATAGAAACTTAAAATAAAACTTGAAAATTCTTAAATTTAAAGAATTAACAAACCTAACACTTTCAACAATTTTAACATATAAAATAGTGAGATTTCGATTTGACAATAAATGTAATTTTTTATAATAAATTATATACAATGTATTTTTTCAACATTGTAATAGCAAGTAATTTAAAATTTAACTAAAACTTAACTTTGAACTAAAAGTAGTCCTACAAACTTGTATTTCAAAAATCCTGTTAGAAATTTTACAAATCTAGAAGAAATTTCTCTAAAATTAGTGGCCAACCTGAAGTTAATAACAAAATTCAGGCGGTGACTTAAAAATTAATAATCAAAGAGTTATTTGTTTTAAAACACATTTAAAAGCATTGTAGTGAATTGTTAGTAATTTTATCCTATTGGATACAGTTTCCTCTTATAGTTAAAACTTAAAAGGCTGAACCAAACTTGTAGAATGACAAACCTTAGTCCTAAAATGCCTTTGGCCACCATGAGTAAGGCACAAACTGTTTAAAACTACAATTTGGTTATATAATTAATTTTAAAATGTGAATATTTTTATAATATCAAATATAAACTATTTACAGATTTTGTAAATTGTCTCACAGCAGTACATTTATTTCCATGATCAAAGGGTAGCAATGCATCTTACCATACCATTGTAATGGTCAGTTTTCATTGAAATACATGTTTATTACTTTCATCAATTATTTTAGATGTATATTAGTCTACTCTATCAACTGTTTTTATTTACATACCTTGACTTGTAAATTTTGATTTGTAACAAAAACTAATTTTCAACAGCTTTCAATACTTATTATTTTGAATTTTGTGTCTCCCTTTTTGAAGAAACACTTAACTCAATTACTCAAGGTTCGTTTTGTTTCAAAATTTATATTTTTACTTGGAGTGTTATTATATAACAAATGTTAAATCATATTTTTTCAAAAAATAAAGTAATACATTAAAGCCATAGGGGGGGACCAACTTTTTTTTTACAAAAATTAACTTTGCCTTTTATCTGAAAGCTTTAAACACAAACTACAAGCCTGTTTTTAAACAATTCAAAAATATCATTTAACTTTTGAGATATTTTATTTTCTGTAAAAAGTTTCCGATACAAACTTATGGACCGCAAATTTTTTGGGGTCAAATTTTCTCAGAAATTTAAAAATTCACTAAAAATCTATCTCCACTTCATTTTTCAAGCAATCTTCTTCAAACTTTCAAGAAATGTTCCTTATATTAAAAGGAGAAAACGTTACTTTAGAATTTTAATAATGTAGAAAACAAGAAAATTATCACAAAAATTTAAAAAAAAAATTTTTTTCAAAAAAATTATATTTTTACAAATTTTTTTCAATTCCAACGTAACATTTTTTTGTTATTGAATAAAGATTAGACTGTAAAAGTTTGAAGAAGATTGCTTGAAAAATGTAGGAGGAGATAGATTTTGAATAAAATAGTCTTTTTTTGCTGTTTTAGTTTTCCCTTTCCATAGGGAACATATTATGCGGCTCAACTTTGACTAGTAATATCTCAAAAAATAATTTGAATTTTTTAAAAGAATAAAAATCATCTTCAAGCTTAGAAAAAACTCTTTAAAATAATATCAACTTGTAAAAAACATGTTTTAACCTCCCCCCATGGCCTTAATTAATCTGTGCTTGTTTACTTTTAAAAAAAAATTATAGTAACATATAGTTATAATTTGTATAAGTTAAGAATGTTTTCTAACTTTTATGCATATTTGAAATCAAATCACATTGTTAGTATTAAATCAATAAGTTTGTATATTTGCTTATTAATTTTGAAAGTTAATTTTTTAATCTTTTTTTTTGTTTCTTTTTTATAAAAAACTCAGGATTGCTGCTATCTCATCTCAGGACATTTTTTAATAGATTTTAAAAATTTTTAGTTGCAATACAGTAGCAAAGATTTAATTATTTTTTAGCTTATTTTGTTTAAGAGCTTCAACTTTACCAAAGGATGATTCAGGAAAGTTTAAGGTCACTAAAGACTACTTTTGGTAATTCAAGAAGTTTTTTTTTGGCTCAAGGAGTGGCAACCCTGTCAATTTTATAGTAGAATATAAACTAAACAACTAAGACTATACCTAAGTTTTAGTTATACCATGCCCTATGTATTCTGATATATGCTATTTGCAAGGTTGCCACACCCTTATGGTATCTTAAGATAAATAAAAATTTTAAAAAATCTTAGGATATTTTGATTTTTTTCACCTCAGGCTGACTCAGAATATTATTTTTTTCAAATCTCAGGAATACATTTTTTGTTATAAATGAGATTTAGTTTATTTAGTTGTAATAATTTGTTATTTTATGTTCAATCTTATTGAAGAACTTGAACTGTGTTAGTTTTAAACTTATTTTTTTGTATTTTACTATGACTCATGCTAGACTGTCTTAACCATTTAGGATTGTTTTTTGGTTCAAAGAGTGGCCACCTTGTGTTTTAAACTAAGGATGAACATAAATAAGTGAAATTTTTTTTAACAAAGTCCTTGTTTGTTTTTATTTAAGGATTAACAAATTCAAAGACCATCAATTAACAAGAATAAAGAAAAAATTGTGCTGAAGTTTTATCTTTAAATGAATTTTCCATACTTACTGTTCTTAGGTTTAAATGTTTCTTTAAAAATAATTCTACTTGAGCAAAATCAGTTAGATAAAATAGTTTATATCGGAAATTTTTTAGCACAAGTAAAAATAATAAACAAATATTTATTGATATTCATCCCAGTCTATTAATTTACCATGTGAAATTATTAGTTTTAAGAATAAAGTTTCAAACCAACTGAAAAGTTAATTTGGTTATTATTCTACAAATAAAAGAGTGTGTTTGTTTCATCTTGATATCATTATTCACAGGGTTTACAGTTTTAACAGTTCAGAGTTATCAATCAAATAAAAATAAAATTATTATAAAGATTCACTAAAACATTCAAACTGTATTTCATTGAGTATATTTCTGCTGTCTTGCATAAGTTTTCAATTTAATTAAACGCAAATGATCTTTTAATATAAAAATTGATACCACTAAGGGTAAAATCCTAATTTTTTACCACACTTTCATTTCAACTTTTCAATGTAGCTTTTTATTTGATCTTGAAATTTCTGTATGTTGGTTACTAGTTTAAAAGAAATTTATGAATTTCAACTTCTTAGCTCTGTTTTAATTAATGCGTTATACTTATTTTCGTTTTTTAAATGCTGCCAAAACTTTTTTACTTTTTATATTACGTTTTGATTAAAAATAACTTACCATTAAAGATATTTAAAACAAGCATAAAATTTTATTACAGTCACTTCAGTTCAAGATATCATGATAGACATCTGCTATCACTGAACATCAACTAAGAAAAACGTCTGGGAATTCTAAGTTATTCAACATTGCCAGGGTAAGTTAACTAACGTAATTTCAAAAGTTTACATATAACAATAATCATTGATCAATACATTAAAAAAATTATTTATATATTCTGATTTCAATTGTACTGTATTTTTTATATTGATAGTGACTACTGTCTTATAATTTTTTACACATAAAAGTCTTTTGCATTAACATAAAAACTTTGTGCAAAAATTTTAGCTTATTAAAAACCAACAAAATCGGCGAAAGTCCGCAGAACAAGTCCGGACTTTCGTTTGCCGTGAGACAAGCTCAAATTTAACAAAAGGGTTGATCATGCCAATTCGATCATCAGACCACAAGTCTCAATCTACCGAAACTTGTGGTCTGATGATCGAATTGGCATGATCAACCCTTTTGTTAAATTTGAGCTTATTAAAAACCAGGAACACTTCATTATACTTAACAGAATTAATTTATTTTCAACTGATGCATCCTTATAATTACGTCATAACTTAAAATGTAGTTACAATACACAGTTTTAAATGAATAACTAAGAAGCTGTTTATTTATTTAAATTTTCAGTTTACTATATAAAAATTTGTTACTGTTTTATTTTTGTTCAAGTTTTTACAAATTTATTTAACACTTCTATTTTTTCTGTATTAGTAGTAGCTTACAATATAATATTATTTTAAAGTTCACTTTTTGTTCTTTATAAAGCCAAGTTTTAATTGTAAGTTGAAAATTTCTGCTCATATTACTTCTTATTTGTTATTGTTTATGCAGTGTTTATTGAAAATTACTATTTAAAAAAAGTATTAGTTATTTCTTGTTGATTTTACATGAGCCAAATATAATAACAGTTTTATAGCTGGTAAGAATATATTTTTAATACTCAACTAAAATTTTTTTTGTGCTTAAATGAACAGTTGTTGTAATTAAATTAAATAGATCTAAATGCATTTTTCACAACTGCTTTGTAATTTTTAATCTGTTTAGATGATACAAGGTTTAACAGTTATTAAATAATAAGTTTCGTAAATTTAAGAAGTGTAAAAGTTGTAGCATACTTGAACTAGTAATCCTATATTTTGTAGAATTTTGAATTTTTATTGTAACTTGGACCAATTCTAAGCTTGAAAGTTTTTAAATAAAGTTGACAGACGGCTTCAAATATTAGTTTAAATTTTCTTAATGATAACTAACTTATTTCAAACAATTAAACAGATTTCAGATGACAATGAAAAGAAGTAAACACATACAACCTGTCATGTTTCTAGCTACAATTTTTTATCTTTATTGTTTTGCATTTCTTTGCGTAAATAAAATTTGTTAACTAATTTCAAGAGTCGATTATATAATTTGTTGAAACGTCAAGGTGACGCTCTTATAAGATTTATTATAATATTAAGTTTGTGTGTACAAACAGGGCTAAAGAAAAGTTTGTATTAAGAATCTCATTAAGTCTAGCCCTGCAAAGGATTATAAAAAATTACAAATTCATTAAGAGATCCCATCTTATTTTTACAATTTAGTCTTACAGTAAATTTTTTTTATCAAACATGATATTCTCAGGTAACTTTAAGGTATGTTACGAGATATAAAAGTCGTTTAGGTTTCTTATTTTATGCGCAAAATAAATATGAGAAAATAAGATCGAGCATAATGTTCTGTTATAATTAAAACAGATGCATAATTTTTTCAGGACAAATGATCGTTATTAATTTAAGTCCCAACACAAAGCTAAACTATTAAAGTTTTTTCGTTAAGTACAGTGCAACTTCTCAAAAATTTCTCTGGCTCGATATTATAGAATACATGCAAATTTATTTTCTCAATTATAAGAAATTAAATATTAGTATATCTTAATATTGATATACAAGCATGTTCGTGTAAAAAAACAGGTATTGGTACCAGGCATGGTAAAATTTGAAAACCACTAATTACAGCTGTTTTTATCTCTATAGTAACTAGAAAGCTTAAGTAACAAAATAAAGCTAACTTTTTTCTCTTATACCTTACATTGGATAGAATTTCTCAAGTTAACCTTTATTACTTTTATAATTATAAACTTTCTATAGTTTTAAATTACTTAAGTTTCAATTTACAATGTACTAAAACATTTTTCGCCAACTTGATTGTAAAACTAAAACAGTTTATATTAATATTTTTACATACTACCTTAATTTTTTTTTTCAAAATCAAAAAATAAAGTTCTTCCCAAATTATTTATAGCTTAAAGTTTAAAAAATTAAATAGAATAAAAAGACTTTAAAATATAAAATAATTTTCATCTGTAACTTAATCTTTTAAACAACATAACTATTTATTAACTATTTTTTTGTATAAATTTTTTATAAAGTTAATTACATAAGTTCTTCAAGGTACATTAGACTTAAATGTTTTAATATATTTATCAATCAATAAAAGTTAGAAACAACATTTTTAGGAAAAAACTTTAGTGTTATATTTAAAGTATATAAAAATAAGTTTTGTTTTGTGCATGCTTTGTCAAGTGAGAGTTGTAAATTATAGGTTGAATTGTTATAAAGAAATAACTATTTAGTTTCAATTTGAGGCTACAAAATAAATCAAAGGTTTTAAAATGAAACTCAAAATACTTTAGTTAAAATTAATTTTAATATCCTCAGTATAAGAAAACCTATTTAAGAATATAAATCAACTATTATGACTATTTCTAATAGTTTGTTTACAATTGAGATTAAAAAGTCCTACTGTCGGGGATTTTTGATAGTTATATATTTAATTTGCGACGCTTGTTACCATGTCTGATTGGTACCTATATAAAAAAATTGTTCGTTGGCCGTATTTTCAAGCAACAAAATTTTTTGCTCTCATTAATCAGGGTTGCTAAATAACCTGGAGTTTGACAACCTAGAGTTTTTAACCTGTTTAGTATGCAAATTTCGATTTGATACAAATAATCTACCATACAGATAATTTTTTATTACTGATGTGAAAATACATTGAAATAACACATTTTAAGTATCTTTTAAATGTTTTCATACTACTTAACACAGTTTCTTACCTTAAATTTAACTTGAAAATAAACCCAAAAATTTTCCATAATCAATTAGCAACCCTGACTAATGAAAATATTGTGTTGAACAAAAAGAAAATATTGAATCAAAAATGTAATAAGTTAAAAATTGATTAACTATTAATACAAGAGAACAAAGTTTTAACCACAAAATCGTTTTATTCTGCAAAAGGTATACGTTTTTATCTAAAGTATACATCTCAATCGTTATCTTACCTGCGGGCCTCATTTTTTAAATCCTTGAAATAAGGGTAAATTTCATATAAAAAGCGGTCGACAAACTGCGGGCCAAATGCGACCTTCAAAGCCAAAATCTTCGGTCCGCGAGTCGAATTTGATATAAAAGATATGTGTTTTATATATTCAAATAGTTTATAAGTTTAATTGCTAACTAAATTTTGTTACATGTTGCCAACACCTGGTTACAGCTTTTTAATAAATTTTTAGTCACTAAGGTTGTTCTTCTGTTTGTGTACATTGAAGACGTGTTGTTTTAAATGACATGTTCTTCACAACAGCAATTGATTGTTTGATGTAAGTCGATTAAATTATGAACTAATTAATTTTATTTAAGTTTATATTAAGTAAATCAACCTAATTCATTGTCAGCACGACTTGTTTAGTATGAGTTTTATTTATAATAGTATATATTTTCTGTTGTTAAAGTAATTATTGTGAAGTTATCAGACCAATACATGCTATTTATTAAGCATAGTGTGATTCTTTTTTTTTTATATTCAGTGTCTATTGATTACCACCCAACTATCAAAGGTATAATTATGTTAAACGATATTTGTATGATACAAGTAGTATGGTTTATTGAAGGATAAAGAAAAAGAACTCAAAAAGTCCGGTCTAAGAAACTGGTGTGCGAAGTAACATTTCAGTTTCCAAGTCGTCTACACATGCTTTACAATATTTTACGAGCTCGTACAAAATAACCATTAGAATTTAAACTATAATTTTTTAACTAGTAAAACAAACGTAATTAATTATAATTAGTATTCATCTAAATAAAACTTTAGTCTTTGATTTATTTTACAATTACTCGGATGGTAATTACACATTACGTACAATCACCATTACGCTTGTTTGTAACTTAAATTGAGTTATAAAACAGCTTTTTCAAACTCTAATTATTTCTTTTGTCTTTAATTTTTTAAATTTGCTTTAAGTTTGCTCGACCGACATTATGTTTGATGAAGACAAGCTAAGTGAACAGAAAGTATTTGCAGGACTTAATAACTTAGACCTGTACCTATTTCTTTGTGTTCTCAATATTTAACTGTTAAAAGTCTGTGTTTCGTTTTTTTATGTTTTCTTTTCAAAATTACCATGTCAACTCATTACTTGTGCAGCTTAATATGGAAAACCAGACCAAATTTGTGACTCAATTCAAATTTTTAGCTTCATAATAACTTTTTAAGTTTACAACATTTAATGTTATAACTACTTTTATTATAAAACTCAAACAAAACTAATTTTAAACAAATATATTTCAACATCTTTTTAATATGAGTATACAACTGCAATGACACTTAATAACTAACTAAAAAAATTTATATACATACTAATAATAAGTATGTCATGAATTATATTGTGTATAAGTCTATAGATAATTTATAACTTAGTTTGTTATAAATGCTTTGAAAAGCTTAAATTTTTACAAACCTTTTGATTAATTATCAATACAAAACTGCTGAACATTCTTGTCGTAGAGTGATTGGTAACTTAACAGAAGTAATTTTAAAGTGTATCTAATATCAAACTAAATGCCTTGTAATAGATCGGTTTTATGAAATTTCTAATGCTTTTCTTTAACTTTTAAATTAACACGGCGGATTTCAACTTTAAATACTCTAATTATTTACACCTATATATTTTTTGTTTTAACTTTTTAGCAACAATTAAAATTTTTCGGTACCTAAATGATTCAATTAATGTTTTAAAAAGTATTTTTGATTTAAAACGTCAAACTTTAAAAGTTTTACTTTTATTAGTCAATAAGTTGTTACAACAGCTTAGTCAATCAGATATGCAAGTAAATAACATTTATTTTACCTTTAGTTATTATTGCAACAATCGTGTTTAAGTCTCATTTCATTATATTTATTGTAAATTGATTAAAAACAAACAGCTTTGACAAACAGCAGGTTTCTTGTAATGTTTTTGACTTTTATATGTTTTATACTTCTTTTTGCGGAATTAAAAGTACAAAGTTTCGTATATCGTTAATAAAAACAGCCTTAATAAGTTTTTGCGCTTTTATTTTGAAATTTAAGTAAAATAAAGTGACCTGCTGTTTGAGAACACATTACTTTGTTGAAAATTCAAACTCAAAAAGCAGGTTACTTCGTAAAAATTTGATATAAAATAGTTAGATTTAGTTTACAACCTTTAAATACTCTATAAATTTGTTTTAAGCTTTACATATTTGAAATAAAACATTTTCAATGTATGCAATTATGAAACAAAATGCACTGCAGTTGTTTGAAATTATATAAGCTTTAAAATATTGTGTTGTTTTTAGTATTAAAGTTTAAGTAACAAATTATACAAAGATCTCATTTATCTGATAAACATGGGATATAAAGAATAAAAATTTTCATAGATTTAAACCATTACTCAGCAACAAGTTACAACTGAAGGTAGTTTGCTATATGAGTGTTTTTAAATTTAGAGGTAGTATTATTTGTTTTAAAAATCAAACTATAATATGCGCATCATTAGAAGCACAATAGAAGTTTATTCCGTGTTTTATTTTTATCTAGTTTAATACATTTGAATCATAAACAAACAAAGAATATAAAACAGTTTACACAAATTAAAATTAATTTTAAATTAATTAAAATAATTAAAATTATAATTAAAACTATTTAAAGATGTTTATATGAGTAAAACTAAGCAAAAAAACCAAAAGAATATCACCAATAAATAATGCTAATTAATATACAGATAAAATACAGACTAATAAACAGATTATTTATAGGTCAACCTTAAATATAAATCAAACAAAATTAAATTGTTACTAATATATATTTTTTTGTTATTTAAAATAAACCAGTTTATACAAAGATTCTGTATGTTTTTGTATTAAAATATACAACAATAAAGTTTTAATCTACTACTACATTTTTTTATTTAAAATGTTTTTATCGTATAACCAATTATTATATTTACTTTCACTTATTCGCGATAAAACAATAAACTTTAAACGTTACGAATATATTGTTAAAGTAAATAAAGTATCATATTTTATTAACCGTTTATAAACATAGTATTAATAAGAAATAAACAGGGTTATTGAGCTCAAATTAAAGTTAAATAATCAAACTTTCGATAAATTGTTTTAATTGCGAAAAATATTCTTCATCCGCAAGGTGGCGCCACTGAGTCACAATTTGACCTTTGACCCTGCACCAAATTTGATTTAGAAAACAAAAAATTAAATTTATTTGCGGGTTTTTTCACCACACGCTGTCGCTGTTCCATACCTCCACGTCCCCTCCTCCACCCTTAAAGCTTAGCCCAACTCATACTGAGCGAAATTTTTTTTTTACTTAAAATATACATCATACATCATACGTCAACTTCTATTTTAAATGCATTTTTCAATATAACTACTTTTATTTCAACATTTTGTTACTATACAAAAGTTTTACTTTTCAATACTTCAAAATTTTATCTATGCATTTCTATAAAAACAAATTGAACATAAATACTTATAACATTATAATACATTCATACTGTCTTTTCTGTCTAAATAAGTTTAGTCCTATGTTAAGTTTATTTGAACAATCTTTTTGGTAAGTTATAATAATATTTTAAATTTATATGAACCTATAATTTTTAATTCAAGATTTTTTTTTAAACAGCTTTAGATTATAATTAACAAATAGAGCTCTCAACTTAAAAGAAGAAAGCAAATGTTTAAATTTGTAAAATGTTAAATAATTTATTTAAAATTTATTTCATAAACAATGTGTTGTAAGTAAGCTGATCAGTAAAAATATATACTTTTTTACATGTTTTTAAAAAACTATGCTTCACATAGAGCTTAATTAAAAACGTTTTTCCTTTAAAGAGTTGTAACTCAGATAGAAATGATATAAAACATTAAGTTTTCAATAAATTATAATCAGTTAGAACTAATTAGGATATTCAATCAAAAATACTCTGTACACTAATATTTCATTTAAAAGCATTTATTCAATCAATTATAGATTATAAATCTAGCCAGGAGTAACACCTGACTTTGCTTGTGATGTTTTTAAACATTAATACTCAGCTAACAATTTTTTATTAATTTTTTGATACTTAATAATATAATAAAAATAATTGAGATGGAAGTTCAAATATTTGAAACTTTAAAAGATAAAAAAAATTCAAATTAGCACGTTTAACTACAAATTTTGTACGAATAAAACTAAATATTAGCAGAAGACACTCGATTAAGTCAGTTACAGCAAAGAGAATTAAAAGCAATTTCATGTTTTGAAACCTTACGTTTTTTTATTCTTAGTAGTTTGAATAAAATAACTTTAAAAATATTAGTTCTATTTAAACTGTCTGTAAATAAGAATATGTTTATAACTTAAGAAGTATATAACTTTTTGTAACAAAAACAAAAAAAATATTTCTTGTGTAATTAACAATTCTTTCAACTAAATACTTGGGATAATTTTACGTTGTAAAGCTTTTTTTTGCCCATTCTTAAGATATGGAGCATAAAAATTAAATTTACAATCTATCAAGTACAGTAGAGAAATTGATAAGGTGCGCACTTGAAGGAATACCTAATTACATAAAACATTGAAAATTTAACAGTTGAGAAAGTACGGACTTTAAGAGAGTCAAGACAAATAATGACGAATAAAAATTTAACTTTATTTTAAATTATGCTAAGTGTGTTCAAACTGTTTTATCTGTACGTAGATATTAGCTACTTATAAGCGTGAAAAAGTTAAAATTAGTATCAAAACTGAAAATATACAATTCACGCAAATTACGGTCTATATTCATTGTTAAAAATGCTTACCTTATCAATATCCCAACTTTACTTTATTTAGACAAAAAATTCAGAAAGTATATTTTATATAAACAATAAAACCTGTCAGTATGTTATTTTTTTTAAATTAACCTGTTAAGCTAATTAAAACTAACATGATTTATTCTCTAGTAATTTTAAAGTTATATAAAACAAAAAATGCAATCTGCAAAGAATAATGTTGAAGAATTTTTGAAAAGTAATCCTGATTGTAGAAAATTTTTACACGATTTCATTGAAAATGAAGAAGAGATGATTAATAAAGAAACCAGTGATTACCAAGTTAAAAATATATTTGAAAAAGCAAAAGCATTATGCGAATATGATGTTGCAAGTTTCAAAAATTCTGTTCTTCCTGGTTTTAAATACAAACTTGAGCTGTTGAAGACCAATGATCCAGACTATGAACTTCTTGAAAGCTCAATTGAAATTAACGATAGTTTAGAAAAAAAGTACTCTAGATATTTAGTAGACATAAAGCAAAATGCTAAAGAATTGAAAATATATAGAGTAGTGCCAGCTAACAAAATTACAACAGAGTCCAATAGTCGCTCTCAGACTCTTTTGCTACACGGAACAAAAGCACCAAGTGTAGAAGGAATCTTGAAGACAGGATTTAATCCATCTCAAAAGGGATCCTTTGGTCCAGGAGTTTATCTAACCAATAAATTTAGATATGTATATAAGTTGGGTAAAAGTTTTGCAACAAACAAAAATATCATTAGAAAGTTTAGATACTTGTTTATTAACGCTGTGGAAATATCTAAGAAAGATTTGTTGAAAGGTGGTCATTCTAAAAAAATATCTTATCAAGATTACCTTAGTTCTAAGCCATCGGTACAAATTTTTGACGTAGCACGAAAGAACGAAGAGACTGCACGTGATTTATTTGATAGCCTAAACAGGAAAATCACGCAAGGTACTTTTCAAATTTTGTTAGGCGAGAAGATAGTTTTGGCTCACCATAGTTTAGTAGTTCCTGCTTATTTAATTGAAATTGAAGAAAAAACAAATGTAGATGATATTGTTGAAGGAACTCTTTACTCCGGTTTAAAGTTGAAAAAGTTGAAAAAAGAAGATGTTTTCACATCAAGTCAGGAAACAAACAACGAAAACAATATACAAGATGATGTCTCACAGATTTCATTTAAAATGATAGCGGAAGAGTTGAAAAAGGAAATTAAATCACACTTTAATGCTAAACTTAGTAAAATAACTGGTGACTTAAGAAATAAAACTGATTTAATCTTGAAACAGCTCTCTTTTAAGTTTAACAGCATTTTTGAATTGGAGAAAGACAAAAAAAGGAAATTTAGTACAGAACTTCTGCAGAAAAATAATGATGATTACAAGTTTATTTTGCGTTCATTCAAAAATGAAAATATGTTGAAAATAAAACAATTGTACAGAATTAACCCTAATGACGAAAATGAAGTTGACAATTTAAAACAAAAATACCTCTACCTGGATGAAGTTGAAAGAGATCAAGTAAAAGATATTTTGACAAACGGTTATCACAAAGACCCCGAAGATTCAGATCCAGACATCTGTTATAGTAGAGACTACAGTTTATTTATATCTGGCACTTCCTTAGGTATGATAAACACAAGATCCAGTTATTTTCAGGTTGAGAACGCTGTTAAAAAGTTGCTTCTCGTGTTCGTGTCTGCTTGTGCAGAAGGAAGGCACCAAAAGATCAATTTTAAAGATAGTAAAGTCATCAGAGATAGCAGGGGAAGTTTAGCCGCTGAAGGTTTGTTTTATTGTAAAGACGACAGAAATATCCTTAATGTTGTTGATTTAGTCCCAGCCTACTTAATTGTTTTTGAGTTGGAGTGAAACATAAAGTACTCATCTTCTGCTTGAGTAAGCACTTCTTAGGTTTTTTACTTAGTATTGTCCCCTGTTTTTTATAAATAAAATTGCAAAACGTATACTGGTGTCTTTTTTTTTAGAAATTTTAATATGTAAAATAAGCAGAATTTTTAAGGGCATATAAGCAACTAAACTTGTTTGTTTTCGAATACACTTTTTTATCATGTCGGAACTTCAAAAATAAAAAATGGTTTTAAGTTAATTTCACTTGAAACTTTTACTTTAAACTTTTTACTTTAAACTCTTGCAGTCACTTAAGAGATAGTGTTAGAGGCTTAACTAATACCACTATTGAATTCTGTGTCCAGCGATGTGTTTGACGCAACATTTAAACAAAAGTGTACAAAGTGTCTTAAAATATCTTTGATATGTTTGCCATTGATCTTAATTAATGTAAGAACATATGTTGCTAACTTATCACTTAAAGTTTTTTTAACACTTATTGTACGGCTAAAACTTTCTTTGCTTTCTGACCTTCTATGTTGAAAAAGCGACAATCAGTTTTGTATGAGGCTTAATTTTTTCAGATAAATTTTTCTGCGTAAGACATTGAAATGTATGGTGTACAACTCGATGATTATAATTGTTATTTCGTACACCAGGCCCTAAACCAAAACTTTAGGAGCGCTTTTTTTTGTCGTTCGATGAACTGTTGTATTGACAGTTCATTATAAAAAATTGCATTATGTCGGTCATAATTATGTCTACAAGTAAAAATGTAAGGTTCATATTTGTTATTTTGCTATCTCAGTCGAACTTTCACTTTTATATAGTTTTAACTTATCGAGATTCGTTTAATTTTTTGTTTTACAAATCAAACTTGTGTCTGAAGGTCTATAACTTGTTATATTTAGAATTTATTAATTTTAATTACATGACAATTCAATTTTTTTTTTAAAATGTCTCAGGGATAATGTCTCAAGATGTAAAAAATCTATGTAAAAGTTATAAAATGGTCATGTAAATCTAATCAAGTGTCGGAAAGCTGCTGCTCTCAAAATAAAAACCTGCGGCCCGCGAATTCTTTTTAGCTTAAAATATATTGTTTAAGAAAAAATAATGTTAAAAAATTTTTTTTTGGTAAAAGTATACAAACAGGCTCTTAATTTAATAATTACCAATTACTAGGGCTCTACCATTGCATTTTTTACTCATATTTTTGATTGGAAGTCATACTTTTATGTTGATTACTTAAAGTTTTTTGAAATTCTTGCCTTCGGAAGACCTTATTTTGTTCAAAAACAATTAAATGTTACGAAAATTAATTAAATAGTGTATGGAAGTAAAATTAGTTAAAGACAAATTAATATCAATCAAATCATTTTTGAAGATATATGCATTTATAATTTGACTTAAGTATTTTTATTTGTATTTGAAAATAGTTTAATTATTGCTGTAATTACGACTTTTTGAAATGTAAAACTCTGAGCCCTGGTCAAATAGTCATGGACATTAAATTTTTTGTGGTAAACTACATATTTTACATATTGTTTCTGTATTCATGATACCATAATAAGCTTAAAGTGGAAATGCATTTTGATCTGAATTACTAGTATGAGTTGTATACATACTTGAATATCTAAAATAAGTTTTTCTGCAAACATCATCTGGCTATAAGAGCTCACAACTGACTGTTTTGTTAATGAAAGTAATGATTGGTGCCACCTCATAACACCAAACTAATATGAATTTTAAGATTTTAATCTAAGTCAACTCAGGGTTGTTTGAAGCTTAAAAGACAACCTTAGATAAGTTTTGAAAATAAAACAGAGTAACCATACTTAACTTAGGAACTTAAATTACCACGATTTTATTAAACTAAGCATATTAAACCTATAGTTTGATAATATTTGAAAAAAAAGTTGGAATAAGTAAATTTTAAGAATTAACATGAAAAAACCTGGATCTGGAAAATTTTATATTTTACAGGTTGGCCATTAAACCTTGAAAAACCTTTAAATTGACAATTAAGGTTAAAAAAATCTGGTACTATAGAAACTTAAAATAAAACTTGAAAATTCTTAAATTTAAAGAATTAACAAACCTAACACTTTCAACAATTTTAACATATAAAATAGTGAGATTTCGATTTGACAATAATGTAATTTTTTATAATAAATTATATACAATGTATTTTTTCAACATTGTAATAGCAAGTAATTTAAAATTTAACTAAAACTTAACTTTGAACTAAAAGTAGTCCTACAAACTTGTATTTCAAAAATCCTGTTAGAAATTTTACAAATCTAGAAGAAATTTCTCTAAAATTAGTGGCCAACCTGAAGTTAATAACAAAATTCAGGCGGTGACTTAAAAATTAATAATCAAAGAGTTATTTGTTTTAAAACACATTTAAAAGCATTGTAGTGAATTGTTAGTAATTTTATCCTATTGGATACAGTTTCCTCTTATAGTTTAAACTTAAAAGGCTGAACCAAACTTGTAGAATGACAAACCTTAGTCCTAAAATGCCTTTGGCCACCATGTGTAAGGCACAAACTGTTTAAAACTACAATTTGGTTATATAATTAATTTTAAAATGTGAATATTTTTATAATATCAAATATGAACTATTTACAGATTTTGTAAACTGTCTCACAGCAGTACATTTATTTCCATGATCAAAGGGTAGCAATGCATCTTACCATACCATTGTAATGGTCAGTTTTCATTGAAATACATGTTTATTACTTTCATCAATTATTTTATATGTATATTAGTCTACTCTATCAACTGTTTTTATTTACATACCTTGACTTGTAAATTTTGATTTGTAACAAAAACTAATTTTCAACAGCTTTCAATACTTATTATTTTGAATTTTGTGTCTCCCTTTTTGAAGAAACACTTAACTCAATTACTCAAGGTTCGTTTTGTTTCAAAATTTATATTTTTACTTGGAGTGTTATTATATAACAAATGTTAAATCATATTTTTTCAAAAAATAAAGTATTACATTAAAGCCATAGGGGGGGACCAACTTTTTTTTTACAAAAATTAACTTTGCCTTTTATCTGAAAGCTTTAAATACAAACTACAAGCCTGTTTTTAAACAATTCAAAAATATCATTTAACTTTTGAGATATTTTATTTTCTGTAAAAAGTTTCCGATACAAACTTATGGACCGCAAATTTTTTGGGGTCAAATTTTCTCAGAAATTTAAAAATTCACTAAAAATCTATCTCCACTTCATTTTTCAAGCAATCTTCTTCAAACTTTCAAGAAATGTTCCTTATATTAAAAGGAGAAAACGTTACATTAGAATTTTAATAATGTAGAAAACAAGAAAATTATCACAAAAATTAAAAAAAAAAAATTTTTCAAAAAAATTATATTTTTACAAATTTTTTTCAATTCCAACGTAACATTTTTTTGTTATTGAATAAAGATTAGACTGTAAAAGTTTGAAGAAGATTGCTTGAAAATTGTAGGAGGAGATAGATTTTGAATAAAATAGTCTTTTTTTGCTGTTTTAGTTTTCCCTTTCCATAGGGAACATATTATGCGGCTCAACTTTGACTAGTAATATCTCAAAAAATAATTTGAATTTTTTAAAAGAATAAAAATCATCTTCAAGCTTAGAAAAAACTCTTTAAAATAATATCAACTTGTAAAAAACATGTTTTAACCTCCCCCCATGGCCTTAATTAATCTGTGCTTGTTTACTTTTAAAAAAAAATTATAGTAACATATAGTTATAATTTGTATAAGTTAAGAATGTTTTCTAACTTTTATGCATATTTGAAATCAAATCACATTGTTAGTATTAAATCAATAAGTTTGTATATTTGCTTATTAATTTTGAAAGTTAATTTTTTAATCTTTTTTTTTGTTTCTTTTTTATAAAAAACTCAGGATTGCTGCTATCTCATCTCAGGACGTTTTTTAATAGATTTTAAAAATATTTAGTTGCAATACAGTAGCAAAGATTTAATTATTTTTTAGCTTATTTTGTTTAAGAGCTTCAACTTTACCAAAGGATGATTCAGGAAAGTTTAAGGTCACTAAAGACTACTTTTGGTAATTCAAGAAGTTTTTTTTTGGCTCAAGGAGTGGCAACCCTGTCAATTTTATAGTAGAATATAAACTAAACAACTAAGACTATACCTAAGTTTTAGTTATACCATGCCCTATGTATTCTGATATATGCTATTTGCAAGGTTGGCACACCCTTATGGTATCTTAAGATAAATAAAAATTTTAAAAAATCTTAGGATATTTTGATTTTTTTCACCTCAGGCTGACTCAGAATATTATTTTTTTCAAATCTCAGGAATACATTTTTTGTTATAAATGAGATTTAGTTTATTTAGTTGTAATAATTTGTTATTTTATGTTCAATCTTATTGAAGAACTTGAACTGTGTTAGTTTTAAACTTATTTTTTTGTATTTTACTATGACTCATGCTAGACTGTCTTAACCATTTAGGATTGTTTTTTGGTTCAAAGAGTGGCCACCTTGTGTTTTAAACTAAGGGTGAACATAAATAAGTGAAAGTTTTTTTAACAAAGTCCTTGTTTGTTTTTATTTAAGGATTAACAAATTCAAAGACCATCAATTAACAAGAATAAAGAAAAAATTGTGCTGAAGTTTTATCTTTAAATGAATTTTCCATACTTACTGTTCTTAGGTTTAAATGTTTCTTGAAAAATAATTCTACTTGAGCAAAATCAGTTAGATAAAATAGTTTATATCGGAAATTTTTTAGCACAAGTAAAAATAATAAACAAATATTTATTGATATTCATCCCAGTCTATTAATTTACCATGTGAAATTATTAGTTTTAAGAATAAAGTTTCAAACCAACTGAAAAGTTAATTTGGTTATTATTCTACAAATAAAAGAGTGTGTTTGTTTCATCTTGATATCATTATTCACAGGGTTTACAGTTTTAACAGTTCAGAGTTATCAATCAAATAAAAATAAAATTATTATAAAGATTCACTAAAACATTCAAACTGTATTTCATTGAGTATATTTCTGCTGTCTTGCATAAGTTTTCAATTTAATTAAACGCAAATGATCTTTTGATTTGGTTATTAATTCTATTAATTCTAATTAAGATAAAGTTAATTTGGTTATTATTCTACAAATAAAAGAGTGTGTTTGTTTCATCTTGATATCATTATTCACAGGGTTTACAGTTTTAACAGTTCAGAGTTATCAATCAAATAAAAATAAAATTATTATAAAGATTCACTAAAACATTCAAACTGTATTTCATTGAGTATATTTCTGCTGTCTTGCATAAGTTTTCAATTTAATTAAACGCAAATGATCTTTTAATATAAAAATTGATACCACTAAGGGTAAAATCCTAATTTTTTACCACACTTTCATTTCAACTTTTCAATGTAGCTTTTTATTTGATCTTGAAATTTCTGTATGTTGGTTACTAGTTTAAAAGAAATTTATGAATTTCAACTTCTTAGCTCTGTTTTAATTAATGCGTTATACTTATTTTCGTTTTTTAAATGCTGCCAAAACTTTTTTACTTTTTATATTACGTTTTGATTAAAAATAACTTACCATTAAAGATATTTAAAACAAGCATAAAATTTTATTACAGTCACTTCAGTTCAAGATATCATGATAGACATCTGCTATCACTGAACATCAACTAAGAAAAACGTCTGGGAATTCTAAGTTATTCAACATTGCCAGGGTAAGTTAACTAACGTAATTTCAAAAGTTTACATATAACAATAATCATTGATCAATACATTAAAAAAATTATTTATATATTCTGATTTCATTTGTACTGTATTTTTTATATTGATAGTGACTACTGTCTTATAATTTTTTACACATAAAAGTCTTTTGCATTAACATAAAAACTTTGTGCAAAAATTTTAGTTTATTAAAAACCAGGAACACTTCATTATACTTAACAGAATTAATTTATTTTCAACTGATGCATCCTTATAATTACGTCATAATTCAAAATGTAGTTACAATACACAGTTTTAAATGAATAACTAAGAAGCTGTTTATTTATTTAAATTTTCAGTTTACTATATAAAAATGTGTTACTGTTTTATTTTTGTTCAAGTTTTTACAAATTTATTTAACACTTCTATTTTTTCTGTATTAGTAGTAGCTTACAATATATTATTATTTTAAAGTTCACTTTTTGTTCTTTATAAAGCCAAGTTTTAATTGTAATTTGAAATTTTCTGCTCCTATTACTTCTTATTTGTTATTGTTTATGCAGTGTTTATTGAAAATTACTATTTAAAAAAAAGTATTAGTTATTTCTTGTTCATTTTACATGAGCCAAATATAATAACAGTTTAATAGCTGGTAAGAATATATTTTTAATACTCAACTAAAATTTTTTTTGTGCTTAAATGAACAGTTGTTGTAATTAAATTAAATAGATCTAAATGCATTTTTCACAACTGCTTTGTAATTGTTAATCTGTTTAGATGATACAAGGTTTAACAGTTATTAAATAATAAGTTTCGTAAATTTAAGAAGTGTAAAAGTTGTAGCATATTTGAACTAGTAATCATATATTTTGTAAAATTTTGAATTTTTATTGTAACTTTGACCAATTCTAAGCTTGAAAGTTTTTAAATAAAGTTGACAGACGGCTTCAAATATTATTTTAAATTTTCTTAATGATAACTAACTTATTGCAAATAATTAAACAGATTTCAGACGACAATGAAAAAAAGAAAACACATACAACCTGTCATAATCCAGCTACATTTTTTTGTTTTTATTGTTTTGCAATTGTTTGCGTAAATAAAATTTGTTAACTAATTTCGAGAGTCGATTATATAATTTGTTGAAACATCAAGGTGACGCTCTTATAAGATTTATTATAATATTAAGTTTGTGTGTACAAACAGGGCTAAAGAAAAGTTTGTATTTAGAATCTCATTAAGTCTAGCCCTGCAAGGGATTATAAAAAAATACAAATTCATTAAGAGATCCCATCTTATTTTTACAATTTAGTCTTACAGTAAATTTTTTTTATCAAACATGATTTTATCAGGTAATTTTAAGGTATGTTTCGAGATATAAAGATCGTTTAGGTTTCTTATTTTATGAGCAAAATAAATATGAGAAAATAAGATCGAGCATAATTTTCTGTTATAATTAAAACAGCTGCGTTTTTTTTTTTCAGGACAAATGATCGTTATGAATTTAAGTTCCAACACAATAAAGCTAAACTATTAAAGTTTTTTCGTAAAGTACAGTCCAACTTCTCAAAAATTTCTCTAGCTCGATATTATAGAATAAATGCAAATTTCTTTCTCAATTATAAGAAATTAAATATTAATATATCTTAATATTGTTATTTAAGCATGTTCGTGTAAAAAAAAAACAGGTATCGGTACCTATATAAAAAAATTGTTCGTTGGCCGTATTTTCAAGTAACAAAATATTTTGCTCTCATTAATCAGGGTTGCTTAATAACCTGGAGTTTGACAACCTAAAGTTTTTAACCTGTTTAGTATGCAAATTTCGATTTGATACAAATAATCTACCATACAGATAAATTTTTTATTACTGATGTGAAAATGCATTGAAGTAACACATTTTAAGTATCTTTTGAATGTTTTCATACTACTTAACACAGTTTCTTACCTTAAATTTAACTTGAAAATAAACCCAAAAATTTTCCATAATCATTTAGCAACCCTGACTAATGAAAATATTGTGTTGAACAAAAAGAAAATATTGAATCAAAAATGTAATAAGTTAAAAAATCGATTAATTATTAATACAAGAGAACAAAGTTTTAACCACAAAATCGTTTTATTCTGCAAAAGATATACGTTTTTATCTAAAGTATATATCGCAATCGTTATCTTACCTGCGGGCCTCATTTTTTAAATCCTTGAAATAAGGGTAAATTTGATATAAAAAGCGGTCGGCAAACTGCGGGCCAAATGCGACCTTCAAAGCCAAAATCTTCGGTCCGCTAGTCGAATTTGTTATAAAAGATATGTGTTTTATATATACAAATAGTTAATAAGCTTAATTGCTAACTAAATTTTGTTGCATGTTGCCAACACCTGGTTAAAGCTTTTTAATAAATTTTTAGTCACTAAGGTTGTTCTTCTGTTTGTGTACATTGAAGACGTGTAGTTTTAAATGACATGTTTTTCACAACAGCAATTTATTATTTGATGTAAGTCGATTTCATTATGAACTAATTAATTTTATTTAAGTTTATATTAAGTAAATCAACCTAATTTATTGTCAGCACGACTTGTTTAGTATGAGTTTTATTTATAATAGTATATATTTTCTGCTGTTAAAGTAGTTATGGCGAAGTTATCAGACTAATAAATGCTATTTATTAAGCATAGTGTGATTCTTTTTTTTATTCAGTGTCTATTGATTCCAACTATCAAGAGTATAATTATGTTATACGATATTTGTATAATACAAGTAGTATGGTTTATTGAAGGATAAAGAAAAAGAACTCAAAAAGTCTGGTCTAAGAAACTCGTGTGCGAAGTAACATTTCAGTTTCCAAGTTGTCTACACATGTTTTTACAATGTTTTACGAGTTTTTTAAATTTGCTCTAAGTTTGCTCGACCGACATTATGTTTGATGAAGACAAGCTCAGTGAACAGAAAGTATTTGCAGGACTTAATAACTTAGACCTGTACCTATTTCTTTGTGTTCTCAATATTTAACTGTTAAAAGTCTGTGTTTCGTTTTTTTTCATGTTTTCTTTTCAAAATTACCATGTCAACTCATTACTTGTGCAGCTTAATATGGAAAACCAGACCAAATATGTTGCTCAATTCAAACTTTTAGCTTCATAATAACTTGTTAAGTTTACAATATTCAATGTTATAACTACTTTTATTATAGAACTCAAACGAAACTTATTTTTCACAAATATATTTCAACATCTTTTTAATATGAGTATACAGCTGCAATGACACTTAATAACTAACTTAAAAATTTATATACATACTAATAATAAGTATGTCATGAATTATATTGTGTATAAGTCTATAAATACTTTATAACTTTGTTTGTTATAAATGCTTTGAAAAGCTTAAATTTATACAAACCTTTTGATTAATTATCAATACAAAACTGTTGAACATTCTTGTCGTAGAGTGATTGGTAACTTAACAGAAGTAATTTTAAAGTGTATCTAATATCAATCTAAATGCCTTGTAATAGATCGGTTTTATGAAATTTCTAATGCTTTTCTTTAACTTTTAAGTTAACACGGCGGAATTCAACTTTAAATACTCTAATTATTAACACCTGTATACTTTTTGTTTTAACTTTTTAGCAACAATTAAAATTTTTCGCTACCTAAATGATTCAATTAATGTTTTAAAAAGTATTTTTGATTTAAAACGTCAAACTTTAAAAGTTTTACTTTTATTAGTCAATAAGTTGTTGCAACAGCTTAGTCAATCAGATATGCAAGTAAATAACATTTATTTTGCATTTAGTTATTATTGCAATTTAAGTCGTGTTTAAGTCTCATTTCATTATATTCAATATAAATTGATTAAAGACAAACAGCTTTGACAAACAGCAGGTTTCTCGTAATGTTTTTGACTTTTATATGTTTTGTACTTCTTTTTGCGGAATTAAAAGTACAAAGTTTCGTATATCGTTAATAAAAACAGCCTTAATAAGTTTTTGCGCTTTTATTTTGAAGTTTAAGTAAAATAAAGTGACCTGCTGTTTGAGAACACATTACTTTGTTGAAAATTCAAACTCAAAAAGCAGGTTACTTCGTAAAAAATTGATACAAAATAATTAGATTTAGTTTACAATCTTTATATACTCTATAAATTTGTTTTAAGCTTTACATATTTGAAATAAAACATTTTCAATGTTTGCAATTATGAAACAAAATGCACTGCAGTTGTTTGAAATTATATAAGCTTTAAAATATTGTGTTGTTTAAGTAATAAATTATACAAAGATCTCATTCATCTGATAAACATGGGATATAAAGAATAAAAATTTTCATAGATGTAAACCATTACTCAGCAACAATTTACGACTGAAGGTAGTTTGCTATATGAGTGTTTTTAAGTTGAGAGGTAGTATTTATTTGTTTTAAAAATCAAACTATAATATGCGAATCATTAGAAACACAATGGAAGTTTATTCCGTATTTTATTTTTATCTAGTTTAATACATTTGAATCTCAAACAAACAAAGAATATAAAACAGTTTAGACTAATTAAAATTAATTTTAAATTAATTAAAATAATTAAAATTATAATTAAAACTAATTAAAGATGTTTATATGAGTAAAACTAAGCAAAAAAACCAAAAGATAACGATAAGAAAAGAACCAATAAATAATGCTAATTAATATACAGATAAAATACAGACTAATAATAGGTCAACCTTAAATATAAATCAAACAAAATTAAATTGTTACTAATATATACTTTTTTATTATTTAAAATAAACCAGTTTATACAAAGATTCTGTATGTTTTTGTATTAAAATATACAACAATAAAGTTTTAATCTACTACTACATTTTTTATTTAAAATGTTTTTATCGTATAACCAATTATTATATTTACTTTCACTTATTCGCGATAAAACAATAAACTTTAAACGTTACGAATATATTCTTAAAGTAAATAAAGTATCATATTTTATTAACCGTTTATAAGCACAGTATTAATAAGAAATAAACAGGGTTATTGAGCTCAAATTAAGGTTAAATAATCAAACTTTCGATAAATTGTATTAATTGCGAAAAATATTTTTCATCCGCAAGGTGGCGCCACTGAGTCACAATTTGACCTTTGACCCTTCACCAAATTTGATTTGAAAAACAAAAAATTAAATTTATTTACGGGTTTTTTCACCACACGGTGTCGCTGTTCCATACCTCCACGTCCCCTCCTCCACCCTTAAAGCCTAGCCCAACTCATTCTGAGCGAAAATATTTTTATTTATTAAAATATACATCATACGTCAACTTCTATTTCAAATGCATTTTTCAATATAACTACTTTTATTTCAACATTTTGTTACTATGCAAAAATTTTACTTTTTAATACTTCAACATTTTATCTATGCATTTCTATAAAAACAAATTTAACATAAAAATTTATAACATTATAATACATTCATACTGTCTTTGCTGTCTAAATAAGTTTAGTCCTATGTTAAGTTTCATTCAATTAGTTCAGTTACAGCAAAGAGAATTGAAAGCATTTTTTTTTGAAACCTTTTGTTTTTTTCTTAGTAATTTGAATATAATAACTATAAAAATATTAGTACTAGTTTAACAGTCTGTAACTAAGAATATGTTTATAACTTAAGAAAGTATATAACATTTTGTAACAAAAACAAAAAAAAAATTCTTCTATAATTAACAATTCTTTCAACTAAATACTTGGGATAATTTTACGTTGTAAAGCTTTTTAGTGCCCATGCTTAAGATATGGAGCATAAAAATTGAATTTACAATCTACCAAGTACAGTAGAGAAATTGATAAGGTGCGCACTTGAAGGAATACCTAATTACATAAAAAATTGAAAATTTAACAGTTGACAAAGTACGGACTTTAAGAGAGTCAAGACAAATAACGACGAATAAAAATTTAAATTCTTTTTTAGTTATGCTAAGTGTGTTTAAACTGTTTTATCTGTACGTAGATATTAGCTACTTATAAGCGTGAAAAGGTTAAAATTAGTATCAAAACTGAAAAAATACAGTTTACGCAAATTACGGTCTATATTCTTTGTTAAAAATGCTTACCTTATCAATGTCCCAACTTTACTTTATTTAGACAAAAAGTTCAGAAAGTATATTTTATATAAACAATAAAACCTGTCAGTATGTTAATTTTTTTAAATTAACCTGTTAAGCTAATTAAAACTAACATGATTTATTCTCTAGTAATTTTAAAGTTGTATAAAACAAAAAATGCAATCTGCAAAGAATAATGTTGAAGAATTTTTGAAAAGTAATCCTGACTGTAGAAAATTTTTACACGATTTCATTGAAAATGAAGAAGATATGATTAATAAAGAAATGGGTGATTACCAAGTTGAAAATACATTTGAAAAAGCAAAAGCATTATGCAAATATGATGTTGCAAGTTTCAAAAATTCTGTTCTTCCTGGTTTTAAATACAAACTTGAGCTGTTGAAAACCGATGATCCAGACTACAAACTTCTTGAAAACTCAATTGAAATTAACAATAGTTTAGAAAAAAATTACTTTAGATATTTAGTAGACTTAAAGCAAAATGCTAAAGAATTGAAAATATATAGAGTAGTGCCAACTAACAAAATTACAACAGAGTCCAATAGTCGCTTTCAGACTCTTTTGCTACACGGAACAAAAGCACCAAGTGTAGAAGGAATCTTGAAGACAGGATTTAATCCATCTCAAAAAGGATCCTATGGTCCAGGTGTTTATCTAACCAACAAATTTGGTTATGCATATAAATTTGGTAAAAGTTTTGCAACAAACGAAAAAATCATTAGAAAGTTTAGATACTTGTTTGTTAACGCTGTGGAAATATCTAAGAAACATTTGTTTAGATGTGGCCATTTTGAACCAATTTCTTATCAAGACTACCTTAGTTCTAAGCCATCGGTACAAATTTTTGATGTAACACGAAAGAACAAAGAGACTGCACGTGATTTATTTGATAGCCTAAACAGGAAAATCACGCAAGGTACTTTTCAAATTATGTTAGGCGAGAAGATAGTTTTGGCTCACCATAGTTTAGTAGTTCCTGCTTATTTAATTGAAATTGAAGAAAAAACAAATGTAGATGATATTGTTGAAGGAACTCTTTACTCCGGTTTAAAGTTGAATAAGTTGAAGAAAGAAGATGTTCCCACATCAAGTCAGGAAACAAACAACGAAAACAAAATACAAGATGATGTCTCACAGATTTCATTTTCAATGATAGCGGAAGAGTTGACGAAGGAAATAAAATCACACTTTAATGCTAAACTTAGTAAAATAACTGGTGACTTAAGAAATAAAACTGATTCAATCTTGAAACAGCTCTCTTTTAAGTTAAACAGCATTTTTGAATTGGAGAAAGACAAAAAGAGGAAATTTAGTACAGATCTTCTGCAGAAAAATAATGATGATTACAAGTTTATTTTGCGTTCATTCAAAAATGAAAATATGTTGAAAATAAAACAATTGTACAGAACTAACCCTAATGACGAAAATGAAGTTGACAATTTAAAACAAAAATACCTCTACCTGGATGTAATTAAAAGAGATCAAGTAAAAGATATTTTGACAAACGGTTATCCCAAAGACCCCGAAGATTCAGATCCAGACATCTGCTATAGTAGAGACTACAGTTTATTTATATCTGGCACTCCCTTAGGTATGATAAACACAAACTCCAGTTATTTTCAGGTTGACAACGCGGTTAAAAAGTTGCTTCTCGTGTTCGTGTCTGCTTGTGCAGAAGGAAGGCACCAAAAGGTCAATTTTAAAGATAGTAAAGTCATCAGAGATAGCAGGGGAAGTTTAGCCGCTGAAGGTTTGTTTTGTTGTAAAGACGACAGAAATATCATTAATGTTGTTGATTTAGTCCCAGCCTACTTGATTGTTTTTGAGTTGGAGTGAAACATAAAGTACTTATCTTCTGCTTGAGTAAGCACTTCTTAGGTTCTTAACTTAGTATTGCCTCCTGTTTTTTATAAATAAAATTGCAAAACGTTTACTGGTATCTTTCTTTTTAGAATTTTTAATATGTAAAATAAGCACAATTTTTAAGGGCATGTTAGCAACTAAACTTGTTTGTTTTCGAATACACTTTTTTATCATGTCGGAATTTTAAAATATAAAAAATAATTTTAAGTTAATTTCACTTGAAACTTTTACTTTAGAATAAAACATAGTTTCCGAAAAATTATAAATTAGCATCTAACACAATCCTGAACTTTAAAAAATTTACTTGATGTAAAAGGTTTTGTTAGATTCTTCGTTTGTTAAGTTCTATTATCGTATAATTAAACTTTAAAAGAAAAAAAAATAAACAATACAACCACCCAATTCATAAAAGTATTTTTTTTAAGTTTTATATTTAAATAGAGGTGTAAAAATTAAATATTTTATTCACGACCGGTCATGGTGGCAAAAAATTGCGACTACTACAAGTAAAATAAAATATTAAACTACAGTTGAAAATGTAAGGTGTTGATTTATTTCTCCTGCACGCTACATAACATCCATGTTTTGCTACCGTACAACAGAGTACACAGTATCAGTGTACGTTAGCTTTAATGCGAATGATTAACTTTTATTATCCTAAACTCTTGTAGTCACTTAAGCGAGAGAGTTCGAGGCTTAATTAATACGAATATTGAATTCTGTGTCCAGCGATGTGTTTTACGCAACATTTTACCAAAGGTGTACAAAGTGTTTTGAAATATTTTGATATGTTTGCCATTAATCTTGATTAATAGTAGAACACATGTTGCTAACGTAGTACTTAAGTTTTTCTAACACTTATTGTGAGGTTAAAACTCGAGCATTCTTTGCTCTCTGACGTGTAATGTTGAAAAGGCGACAATCACTGTTGTATGAAGCTTAATTTTTTCAGACAAATTCTTCTGCGTAAAATATTAAAAGGTATCCTAATGGTGTACGACTCGATGACCAAAAATTTTTTTGTACACTAGGCCCTTGGACCAAAACTTTAGGAGCGCTTTTTTTGTCGTTCACTGAACAATATTTATGTTTTATAACATAGAGCTAACACTTTAAATAATACTAGCTCTAATTTGAGATTTTGCTAACTTAGTAGTTGTATTGATAGTTCATTGTTAAAATTTAAATCTTTTTATAGTATACTTACAATTTCCACCTTAAACTTTTTAAACTTGCTTCATATTTTATTTCTACTCTTAATATTACCCCTAACCCTTGGTCGGTAATTTTTTCTTAACACATTGGTTTTTTTTTTACTAACCGGGTGGAAATTATCTGCGTGTTGGAACTGAGCGTGTCCCCTTTATTATACAATGTGGCTCGCAAGCAAGATTTTCCGAAAAGTAGACCGAGATCTATACAAGGCTGCCGATACCTATTTTAATGATAGATACAAATAGTAGAACATAAAATAGAACAAAACAGTAAATGAAATATATATTTTCAAAGCTACTTTGTTTCAAAGCTTATGTTAGCCATATCTCAAGAAACATTAAAATATTTGCAAAAATAAAAAGTTCTGTTGTAAGTAATCAAAAAGTTAATATTGTTAAAAAGCAGAATGAAATAATCGTTTTTCAGTAAATTAATAAAAATACTAATAAATATCTTTTTAATACTGTGGCACCAAGCATCATTATAGTGGAAAATTAAATCCCTTGACATAACTGAAAACAAACACTAACACAACTAATATCAATTTTAAGTAAATAAAACCCTTAAATTTTATTTATAAACAACTTTATTGGATGCGTGAAAAAAAGAGTTTAAAATTTCGTGGTTGGTGATTGAAAAAAAAAATTAAACATTATTGTTGTTTAATAATCAATGCTCAGTTTTTGGCAAAATATTGCTTGATTTACTGCATAAAATATTGAAGTAGCTTCTCAAACTGATAACAATCTGATTTTTTTCTTATAAAAGACAATAGCTTTATTTAAAATTTTTTTAGTATCATTGAAAAGGCTAATTTTTGTTTTAACGGGTTTTTGACTTAATTTATTATATAAAAAGTTAATGTGATGGCTAATTACTTAACCAAGCTAAATTTATAAAGATTACTAACATTAAAAGAAGTTATAATGGTATTAAGGTAAGGGTGTATTGTAAAGTAAGACTTTTTTTTGTTAAATAATTTCAGTTTTATAATGGTAAACTATGAAATAATATTAATATTTTAAGTAGAAGAAAAAACTCAAACAAATATATCGGTTTTAAATGTCTTGGTCGATAAAATAGAAATACTCTCTTTTTATCCCAAATAATTTTGATTTTAGGTAAGATATAGGAAGTTTTGCACAACTTGCTACTGTTATGTTATCTTTACTTTTTTGGTTCTGTTTTACCTGAAATATTTTAAGTTTCATAGATTGCTTTCTATTATCTTTTACGACTTTAAATTTTCACTACTAAGTTTTTTGATCATATAAAATACTGGCAAAAGTCTAACAGAGCCCAAGTCTAGACTTGCTCATGCCGAGAGATACGCTCAAGCATAAAGGACAAAAATGTGCAGAATTTTTGGTTGTGACTGACGAGTTTCAATAAAAAATATACCTGAGTCTACCGAAAGCTTTGGGTCTGATGATCGGATTGACGTGATCAAAATTTATGCTAAATTTGTTTTTACGAGTCATATATAACTATTTATATTTTCAAGTATTTTATTTGCTTACTTGCAACTTTTATCACAAGTGTTAGCTATAAGCCTTTTAGTGTATAATTTTTTCATCTCAGCATTAGGATTAATTTTGTAACGCTATTGGCATTTTCGCAGTCGAAAGTGGCTTTTTTTCTTTTCTATCAAGTTATTTACCTCAAAAGAGCTCGAGCTCGAATGGCTGGTTAGTCGTTTGTTGTAGTCCTTTAGTTGTTTTGAGTTGTGTTGCGCTAATAGCCGCCGTGATGTATTTATGATATGTCTTTTTATAGAGTTACGCGTTTCAGCGTGACTTTTTAGTCAAAGTCGTTTATTTTGTGTTGTGTTTTTAGTATAGTTGTTGTATTTTGTCGTATTTTTATTCATTGTAAATACACCTTTTTGTTCTGAGATTCGATTTCTTTATACTAGTAGTTTAAGCATTCTAAAGATCTTACTACTTTATTAGGCTAAGTTTAAATGAAAGTATAAGTTTAATTTGCGTTTGATAAATCAACTTAGCGAAGTAACTTAGCTAAGTCAATTCTAAACATTAGCTTGTGTAACCGTCACCGATATTGTTATTAGTGCTTTAAGTCAGTTAATTGCCAGGCCGCGTAAATATAAGTAACAGTTTCGTGTGACCGGTTCGAATTAATTTAATTCTATAAAATAAAGTTTTTCTTTTCAAAAAGAATTTTCTTCATTTTATATTAGTTTTATTTTACAGTCAATTGTTTTAAACTTAAAGTGATAATGCTGCATTTAGAATCGAACGGAGAAAAAACGTTTCTTTTCTCATTATAATTCGTGCAATGAACAATTTTTTTATGAACTAGTCTAAATTTTTTTCTAAACATTTTTTTCATCATAAAATTGTTAGAATTAGTTATAAAAACCAGTTAGTTTCTATATACTTAGTTCTGGCATTTTTTCAAACGAGTGTAGTGATAAGTTCACCGTTATAAAATGTTCTACAGAAATACCTAAGACCTGTAATTTTATATACTTTCCTTAAGCATCTTCTTGCTAATTAATCACCTTTCAAAGCGTCTTCAACTATTCAGGTTGATAAGAAATTGTTATTAGATTTGTTAGAACTTATTTTATTAAAAATAAATCTTTTCAGTTTAGTACAAACAATACAAAACTAAATATTTTATACTTTCATTCTTTACAAAACCAATATATTTTTTTGTCTATCGTCAGGGGTTTTTAAAAGCAAACAATAAGTTACGAACTCAAGATACATACTCAAAATATTACTTACAAAAGTAACATTTAGTGTATATTGTATATACATTTGATTATCTTTGTGTTTTTAAATTTGATCTTAAGTTTATGATCGTTTTGTTTTTAAAGAATTGGTTTTAGTACTGTAAGTAACTTATTTCATGTTCGATTGAATTAATAACACAAACTAAGGTTACATATTAACAAAATGAATATAGACTTGCTTGTTTATTTACAACGATTACATCTAAAATGTTACGGTAATGAAAACAATTGTGCAATATACACGTAAAATTTATTATTTTCTAGTAGTAACATCGAAATGCAACACAACACCTAGCACATAGTTTCAACGCCTTAAGTTATATAAGAACTTATTAAAAAGTAAAACAACTATTTTAAAAACTGAATTTAGAAAAAAACTAGACTGGTATTGAAATAATATTTTCCACTCCCTTTTTGAGTTCTTTATCTTACTCATTTTATTTTCTCTGTTTTCTTAGCAAAAAATACTGAAATCCTGCACAAAATATAGTCTTAAGCAGGACAAACGCAAAATTCTGTGTTCTTATTTATATTATTACCCAATTAATCAGTCCTTGAATCAACAAATATTTGTTCTTACATCTATATTTGATATAAAATAAAAGACACTATGCACTCACTTTAGTTGTAATTTCAATATATTTTTTTATTTGATTATTTTTCGTTTTAGTGTTTAAGAAAGAAATGTTTTTTAAAACTACAAGATTAAGTTTTACTGCGTGCGAAAGAAATTTCTGATGAAGGTGTAAGAAAAATTTAAGAATAAACGTTTAAGATTTTTTTTACTATTTCAAGGATATTTTAAAAGTACCACATCGAAAAAAAATACCGCAAAAGGTCCCATTGAAAATCATGATAACCAAAATCAAAACAAGTAAGCGAACTTAAATAATGAAACATTTGGACATTCTGTAAAAATAAAACCACCGAACTTTAAATACTCTAACGGAAAAGTTTTAATATGTAATTTGTTGTGAGCTTTCAACTATATGCTTAAGAAAATCATAATGCTATATTATTTAGGTTATTAGTTGTAGCGTGAATTGAAAAATTACATTTTTTTGTTCATGTTTGAAGTTAAAATGTAGCATAATAACAACTTTATATTTACAAACAAAAAAACATCGTTTTTAAAAACTTAAACGTGTAGTCAGAAATATTTTGTGAAATTTGAGCTTAAATACCATACTTAGCAAGTTTGAGAAAAGTCTGTAGGGAATCAATAAGACAAAAGTAAGCTGCTTATCAAACAAAACGACGAAAAAATTACTTTTGCTTTTAAAACAGAAGCTTTTGAGAATAAAAGAACAGGTAATTTAAAAACTTTTACCTATCTAAAAGTAAAAAAAAATCATAAAACGAAAAATATCAATCTTTATTTATGTAATATTTATTTATTTAATTTTTTTATGCTTTTATTTTTTATGTAATCAAACACTCAAATGAACATAACTCACGTTGCTTAGATACAATCTCTACTAAATATAACATTAATTATAAATTAATGCAATAAGCTAAATACTGTTTCAACGCCTGTAGCGTAAGAATTAAATTGATATTATAATTGCTTGTTTCAACATATTATTCTTAATTTAAAGTAATGATTAACGATTGAGTAGTTGTTTTTAAGATAACCCGTTCTTAGTATTTATAGGTGGTTGTAAAACCGACATCTTTATTCATTGTCTGACTCTAAATGAGTGGAAAATATTTTCTCTGTTAAAATATTTGTTAAAATATTTTACTACCATAGATGTTAATTCTTTTTTATTCTAAAAACACCGTCTAAATTGCAAACATATATACCTATATCTATTTTACTCTTTAAAAGTTATTTAGATTAAGAGTATATGTATCTAAATAACTAACAAGATATTAATTAATTTAAACTTTCTTTATTTTTCAGATATTCACATATTCCACAATATTAATTTTAAGGCAACCACGTAGTCACAATATTGTTCCATAATAAGTAGATTTTTTTTGTTTAAATATATATTTCTACTAGGCAATAATTAAAAAATTATCAAAAATTCTTATGCTTATTTTTTATGTAATCTATCACTCACATGAACATAACACATGTTGCTTAGATATATTCTATATCAAATATTAAAGTAATTGCTAAATAATGCAATAAGCTAGATAATGTTTAAACGCCTCTAGCGTAAGATTTTAATTGAAATTATAATTGCTTGTTTTAACATATTATTCTAAATTTAAAGTTATACTTTAGAATTGAGTAGTTATTTTTTACTTAACCCGTTCTTAGTAAATATAGATGGTTGTAAAATCGTCAACTATATTTATTGTCTGACTCTGAATGATTGAAAAACATCTTTTCTGCTAAAATATTTGTTATTTTAATTTCGATTGGTATACTTACTTTTAGTTACAGCCTTTTCTCTATTTTTATGGTATTAAACAGTTCATAGTTTTAGTTAGTTCGCTTAAACAGGCAACTTTAATAATAAACATATAAAAACTTGATAGGATTTTAAATTTCCTCTTATAATTATTTTATTATATTTTTAAAATCTAAATAGTATATATTTCTTTAACTACTAACATCTATTATCACAGATGTTAATTCTTTATTATTGTAAAAAAAACGTTTTAATTCCGATCATATATACCTATACCCTTTTACTCTTTAGAAATTATTTCGATTAAGAATATATGTATCTGAATCACTAACAGTATATTAATTAATTGAAACTTTATTTGTTTTCCAGGGAATCACAAATTCCATAATATTAATTTTAAGGCAACCTCGTAGTCACAATATTGTTTATATAATAAGTAGATTTTTTTGTTCAATAAAGTTACATCAAGAAAGCTTTAATACTTTCTTATTTAGCAGAAATTTTATTAAAATAGATATTTGTACTAGGAAATAATTAGACAATTATCAAAAAATTTTTTAATAGTTTTTTTATTTGATCAATCACTTAAATGAACATAACATATGTTGCTTAGATATATTCCCTACTAAATATCATTTACAAAAATTTAGTACGCTCTATAGGTAATATTAACTTAAAAAAATAGAAAAAACATATGTATTGACTTCAAACTAAGTAAAAAACTATTATTTTGTTCAAAAACAATTAAATGTTACGAAAATTAATTAAATAGTGTATGGAAGTAAAATTAGTTAAAGACAAATTAATATCAATCAAATCATTTTTGAAGATATATGCATTTATAATTTGACTTAAGTATTTTTATTTGTATTTGAAAATAGTTTAATTATTTTTTTTATTGCTGTAATTACGACTTTTTGAAATATAAAACTCTGAGCCCTGGTCAAATAGTCATGGACATTAAATTTTTTGTGGTAAACTACATATTTTACATATTGTTTCTGTATTCATGATACCATAATAAGCTTAAAGTGGAAATGCATTTTCATCTGAATTACTAGTATGAGTTGTATACATACTTGAATATCTAAAATAAGTGTTTCTGCAAACATCATCTGGCTATAAGAGCTCACAACTGACTGTTTTGTTAATGAAAGTAATGATTGGTGCCACCTCATAACACCAAACTAATATGAATTTTAAGATTTTAATCTAAGTCAACTCAGGGTTGTTTGAAGCTTAAAAGACAACCTTAGATAAGTTTTGAAAATAAAACAGAGTAACCATACTTAACTTAGGAACTTAAATTACCACGATTTTATTAAACTAAGCATATTAAACCTATAGTTTGATAATATTTGAAAAAAAAGTTGGAATAAGTAAATTTTAAGAATTAACATGAAAAAACCTGGATCTGGAAAATTTTATATTTTACAGGTTGGCCATTAAACCTTGAAAAACCTTTAAATTGACAATTAAGGTTAAAAAAATCTGGTACTATAGAAACTTAAAATAAAACTTGAAAATTCTTAAATTTAAAGAATTAACAAACCTAACACTTTCAACAATTTTAACATATAAAATAGTGAGATTTCGATTTGACAATAAATGTAATTTTTTATAATAAATTATATACAATGTATTTTTTCAACATTGTAATAGCAAGTAATTTAAAATTTAACTAAAACTTAACTTTGAACTAAAAGTAGTCCTACAAACTTGTATTTCAAAAATCCTGTTAGAAATTTTACAAATCTAGAAGAAATTTCTCTAAAATTAGTGGCCAACCTGAAGTTAATAACAAAATTCAGGCGGTGACTTAAAAATTAATAATCAAAGAGTTATTTGTTTTAAAACACATTTAAAAGCATTGTAGTGAATTGTTAGTAATTTTATCCTATTGGATACAGTTTCCTCTTATAGTTAAAACTTAAAAGGCTGAACCAAACTTGTAGAATGACAAACCTTAGTCCTAAAATGCCTTTGGCCACCATGAGTAAGGCACAAACTGTTTAAAACTACAATTTGGTTATATAATTAATTTTAAAATGTGAATATTTTTATAATATCAAATATAAACTATTTACAGATTTTGTAAATTGTCTCACAGCAGTACATTTATTTCCATGATCAAAGGGTAGCAATGCATCTTACCATACCATTGTAATGGTCAGTTTTCATTGAAATACATGTTTATTACTTTCATCAATTATTTTAGATGTATATTAGTCTACTCTATCAACTGTTTTTATTTACATACCTTGACTTGTAAATTTTGATTTGTAACAAAAACTAATTTTCAACAGCTTTCAATACTTATTATTTTGAATTTTGTGTCTCCCTTTTTGAAGAAACACTTAACTCAATTACTCAAGGTTCGTTTTGTTTCAAAATTTATATTTTTACTTGGAGTGTTATTATATAACAAATGTTAAATCATATTTTTTCAAAAAATAAAGTAATACATTAAAGCCATAGGGGGGGACCAACTTTTTTTTTACAAAAATTAACTTTGCCTTTTATCTGAAAGCTTTAAACACAAACTACAAGCCTGTTTTTAAACAATTCAAAAATATCATTTAACTTTTGAGATATTTTATTTTCTGTAAAAAGTTTCCGATACAAACTTATGGACCGCAAATTTTTTGGGGTCAAATTTTCTCAGAAATTTAAAAATTCACTAAAAATCTATCTCCACTTCATTTTTCAAGCAATCTTCTTCAAACTTTCAAGAAATGTTCCTTATATTAAAAGGAGAAAACGTTACTTTAGAATTTTAATAATGTAGAAAACAAGAAAATTATCACAAAAATTAAAAAAAAAAATTTTTTCAAAAAAATTATATTTTTACAAATTTTTTTCAATTCCAACGTAACATTTTTTTGTTATTGAATAAAGATTAGACTGTAAAAGTTTGAAGAAGATTGCTTGAAAATTGTAGGAGGAGATAGATTTTGAATAAAATAGTCTTTTTTTGCTGTTTTAGTTTTCCCTTTCCATAGGGAACATATTATGCGGCTCAACTTTGACTAGTAATATCTCAAAAAATAATTTGAATTTTTTAAAAGAATAAAAATCATCTTCAAGCTTAGAAAAAACTCTTTAAAATAATATCAACTTGTAAAAAACATGTTTTAACCTCCCCCCATGGCCTTAATTAATCTGTGCTTGTTTACTTTTAAAAAAAATTTATAGTAACATATAGTTATAATTTGTATAAGTTAAGAATGTTTTCTAACTTTTATGCATATTTGAAATCAAATCACATTGTTAGTATTAAATCAATAAGTTTGTATATTTGCTAATTAATTTTGAAAGTTAATTTTTTAATCTTTTTTTTTGTTTCTTTTTTATAAAAAACTCAGGATTGCTGCTATCTCATCTCAGGACATTTTTTAATAGATTTTAAAAATATTTAGTTGCAATACAGTAGCAAAGATTTAATTATTTTTTAGCTTATTTTGTTTAAGAGCTTCAACTTTACCAAAGGATGATTCAGGAAAGTTTAAGGTCACTAAAGACTACTTTTGGTAATTCAAGAAGTTTTTTTTTGGCTCAAGGAGTGGCAACCCTGTCAATTTTATAGTAGAATATAAACTAAACAACTAAGACTATACCTAAGTTTTAGTTATACCATGCCCTATGTATTCTGATATATGCTATTTGCAAGGTTGCCACACCCTTATGGTATCTTAAGATAAATAAAAAATTTAAAAAATCTTAGGATATTTTGATTTTTTTCACCTCAGGCTGACTCAGAATATTATTTTTTTCAAATCTCAGGAATACATTTTTTGTTATAAATGAGATTTAGTTTATTTAGTTGTAATAATTTGTTATTTTATGTTCAATCTTATTGAAGAACTTGAACTGTGTTAGTTTTAAACTAATTTTTTGTATTTTACTATGACTCATGCTAGACTGTCTTAACCATTTAGGATTGTTTTTTGGTTCAAAGAGTGGCCACCTTGTGTTTTAAACTAAGGATGAACATAAATAAGTGAAATTTTTTTTAACAAAGTCCTTGTTTGTTTTTATTTAAGGATTAACAAATTCAAAGACCATCAATTAACAAGAATAAAGAAAAAATTGTGCTGAAGTTTTATCTTTAAATGAATTTTCCATACTTACTGTTCTTAGGTTTAAATGTTTCTTGAAAAATAATTCTACTTGAGCAAAATCAGTTAGATAAAATAGTTTATATCGGAAATTTTTTAGCACAAGTAAAAATAATAAACAAATATTTATTGATATTCATCCCAGTCTATTAATTTACCATGTGAAATTATTAGTTTTAAGAATAAAGTTTCAAACCAACTGAAAAGTTAATTTGGTTATTATTCTACAAATAAAAGAGTGTGTTTGTTTCATCTTGATATCATTATTCACAGGGTTTACAGTTTTAACAGTTCAGAGTTATCAATCAAATAAAAATAAATATATTATAAAGATTCACTAAAACATTCAAACTGTATTTCATTGAGTATATTTCTGCTGTCTTGCATAAGTTTTCAATTTAATTAAACGCAAATGATCTTTTAATTTGGTTATTAATTCTAATTAAGATAAAGTTAATTTGGTTATTATTCTACAAATAAAAGAGTGTGTTTGTTTCATCTTGATATCATTATTCACAGGGTTTACAGTTTTAACAGTTCAGAGTTATCAATCAAATAAAAATAAAATTATTATAAAGATTCACTAAAACATTCAAACTGTATTTCATTGAGTATATTTCTGCTGTCTTGCATAAGTTTTCAATTTAATTAAACGCAAATGATCTTTTAATATAAAAATTGATACCACTAAGGGTAAAATCCTAATTTTTTACCACACTTTCATTTCAACTTTTCAATGTAGCTTTTTATTTGATCTTGAAATTTCTGTATGTTGGTTACTAGTTTAAAAGAAATTTATGAATTTCAACTTCTTAGCTCTGTTTTAATTAATGCGTTATACTTATTTTCGTTTTTTAAATGCTGCCAAAACTTTTTTACTTTTTATATTACGTTTTGATTAAAAATAACTTACCATTAAAGATATTTAAAAAAAGCATAAAATTTTATTACAGTCACTTCAGTTCAAGATATCATGATAGACATCTGCTATCACTGAACATCAACTAAGAAAAACGTCTGGGAATTCTAAGTTATTCAACATTGCCAGGGTAAGTTAACTAACGTAATTTCAAAAGTTTACATATAACAATAATCATTGATCAATACATTAAAAAAATTATTTATATATTCTGATTTCATTTGTACTGTATTTTTTATATTGATAGTGACTACTGTCTTATAATTTTTTACACATAAAAGTCTTTTGCATTAACATAAAAACTTTGTGCAAAAATTTTAGTTTATTAAAAACCAGGAACACTTCATTATACTTAACAGAATTAATTTATTTTCAACTGATGCATCCTTATAATTACGTCATAATTCAAAATGTAGTTACAATACACAGTTTTAAATGAATAACTAAGAAGCTGTTTATTTATTTAAATTTTCAGTTTACTATATAAAAATGTGTTACTGTTTTATTTTTGTTCAAGTTTTTACAAATTTATTTAACACTTCTATTTTTTCTGTATTAGTAGTAGCTTACAATATATTATTATTTTAAAGTTCACTTTTTGTTCTTTATAAAGCCAAGTTTTAATTGTAATTTGAAATTTTCTGCTCCTATTACTTCTTATTTGTTATTGTTTATGCAGTGTTTATTGAAAATTACTATTTAAAAAAAAGTATTAGTTATTTCTTGTTCATTTTACATGAGCCAAATATAATAACAGTTTAATAGCTGGTAAGAATATATTTTTAATACTCAACTAAATTTTTTTTTGTGCTTAAATGAACAGTTGTTGTAATTAAATTAAATAGATCTAAATGCATTTTTCACAACTGCTTTGTAATTGTTAATCTGTTTAGATGATACAAGGTTTAACAGTTATTAAATAATAAGTTTCGTAAATTTAAGAAGTGTAAAAGTTGTAGCATATTTGAACTAGTAATCATATATTTTGTAAAATTTTGAATTTTTATTGTAACTTTGACCAATTCTAAGCTTGAAAGTTTTTAAATAAAGTTGACAGACGGCTTCAAATATTATTTTAAATTTTCTTGATGATAACTAACTTATTGCAAATAATTAAACAGATTTCAGACGACAATGAAAAAAAGAAAACACATACAACCTGTCATAATCCAGCTACATTTTTTTGTTTTTATTGTTTTGCAATTGTTTGCGTAAATAAAATTTGTTAACTAATTTCGAGAGTCGATTATATAATTTGTTGAAACATCAAGGTGACGCTCTTATAAGATTTATTATAATATTAAGTTTGTGTGTACAAACAGGGCTAAAGAAAAGTTTGTATTTAGAATCTCATTAAGTCTAGCCCTGCAAGGGATTATAAAAAAATACAAATTCATTAAGAGATCCCATCTTATTTTTACAATTTAGTCTTATAGTAAATTTTTTTTATCAAACATGATTTTCTCAGGTAATTTTAAGGTATGTTTCGAGATATAAAGATCGTTTAGGTTTCTTATTTTATGAGCAAAATAAATATGAGAAAATAAGATCGAGCATAATTTTCTGTTATAATTAAAACAGCTGCGTTTTTTTTTTTCAGGACAAATGATCGTTATGAATTTAAGTTCCAACACAATAAAGCTAAACTATTAAAGTTTTTTCGTAAAGTACAGTCCAACTTTTCAAAAATTTCTCTAGCTCGATATTATAGAATAAATGCAAATTTCTTTCTCAATTATAAGAAATTAAATATTAATATATCTTAATATTGTTATTTAAGCATGTTCGTGTAAAAAAAAACAGGTATTGGTACCTATATAAAAAATTGTTCGTTGGCCGTATTTTCAAGTAACAAAATATTTTGCTCTCATTAATCAGGGTTGCTTAATAACCTGGAGTTTGACAACCTAAAGTTTTTAACCTGTTTAGTATGCAAATTTCGATTTGATACAAATAATCTACCATACAGATAAATTTTTTATTACTGATGTGAAAATGCATTGAAGTAACACATTTTAAGTATCTTTTGAATGTTTTCATACTACTTAACACAGTTTCTTACCTTAAATTTAACTTGAAAATAAACCCAAAAATTTTCCATAATCATTTAGCAACCCTGACTAATGAAAATATTGTGTTGAACAAAATGAAAATATTGAATCAAAAATGTAATAAGTTAAAAAATCGATTAATTATTAATACAAGAGAACAAAGTTTTAACCACAAAATCGTTTTATTCTGCAAAAGATATACGTTTTTATCTAAAGTATATATCGCAATCGTTATCTTACCTGCGGGCCTCATTTTTTAAATCCTTGAAATAAGGGTAAATTTCATATAAAAAGCGGTCGGCAAACTGCGGGCCAAATGCGACCTTCAAAGCCAAAATCTTCGGTCCGCTAGTCGAATTTGTTATAAAAGATATGTGTTTTATATATACAAATAGTTAATAAGCTTAATTGCTAACTAAATTTTGTTGCATGTTGCCAACACCTGGTTAAAGCTTTTTAATAATTTTTTAGTCACTAAGGTTGTTCTTCTGTTTGTGTACATTGAAGACGTGTAGTTTTAAATGACATGTTTTTCACAACAGCAATTTATTATTTGATGTAAGTCGATTTCATTATGAACTAATTAATTTTATTTAAGTTTATATTAAGTAAATCAACCTAATTTATTGTCAGCACGACTTGTTTAGTATGAGTTTTATTTATAATAGTATATATTTTCTGCTGTTAAAGTAGTTATGGCGAAGTTATCAGACTAATAAATGCTATTTATTAAGCATAGTGTGATTCTTTTTTTTATTCAGTGTCTATTGATTCCAACTATCAAGAGTATAATTATGTTATACGATATTTGTATAATACAAGTAGTATGGTTTATTGAAGGATAAAGAAAAAGAACTCAAAAAGTCTGGTCTAAGAAACTCGTGTGCGAAGTAACATTTCAGTTTCCAAGTTGTCTACACATGTTTTTACAATGTTTTACGAGTTTTTTAAATTTGCTCTAAGTTTGCTCGACCGACATTATGTTTGATGAAGACAAGCTCAGTGAACAGAAAGTATTTGCAGGACTTAATAACTTAGACCTGTACCTATTTCTTTGTGTTCTCAATATTTAACTGTTAAAAGTCTGTGTTTCGTTTTTTTTATGTTTTCTTTTCAAAATTACCATGTCAACTCATTACTTGTGCAGCTTAATATGGAAAACCAGACCAAATATGTTGCTCAATTCAAACTTTTAGCTTCATAATAACTTGTTAAGTTTACAATATTCAATGTTATAACTACTTTTATTATAAAACTCAAACGAAACTTATTTTTCACAAATATAT
>NW_028139241.1:0-107530 GCF_965202585.1 Thalia democratica
TTTAACAGAATGTGAAAAATTAATGAAATTAGCGTTTAATGTAAATTAATTAAATGTATTATTTTACAGAAGGAGCGTGAATTGATAACAAGTACTATCGATACAAGATGAAAATGTTTGTAATAGTATTTTAGCTAAATAAGTTAACAGTTGTATTTTTTATCAGTATGCTAATACGACTAATTTAGTCATTGAATTTATTCATAAAACTTCTTTTTTTAGGTGTTATTTTCTTATATATACTTAGGTGTTACAAAAATATTTTTAGAGAACTAAGATAAACTTTTGGTACAGCAAAAGTTTTTAAAAAATAATGAAGATAAAAAAAATACATTTCTTACAATATTTTAATATGACTGTTTATATATTACCATGGCATCCATTAAAATATGTTCTTTATCTCTTCATAAATTTAATTAATTTAATTTTGATGAAATAGAATTGTATATAAATGAATAATATAAATATTTCAACAAAAAACTTTAATACCTTTGTAAATGTTGCGTACTATCACATAATGTGATCTTTAATAAATTAACAAAAAATAAGAAAATTTTTATAAAAGAGCCAAGCATTATGTAAAAATATTTATTTATTCCAATGTTTTAAAGCTTTTATATGTTATTGAAGTTAAGCTACTCTAATATTTGATAAAATTAATTAGCTAATCTTCTAAAAAGCAAAAAACTGATCAACATACTTACAACTTAAAAACTATACAAATAACAACTATATAAATTACCACTCATAGATAAACTATCATATTTCTTTTTTGCTATAAGATATTTTAATCTACGAAGCTAACTTTAATTCAAATGATACGTTTTCGTTTTTTCATTACTAATATATTTTTGCTTACTAATTTATACTAATTTACAAGCAAAGTAATGATAAACAATAAGATTGGTAAGGTTGTTACAGTAATTAAAAAAAATAGACAGATTTGATATCAACTGATTAAAACAGCTATATTAGAAAACAATACCATAACCTTTATCCACTTTAAAATCAAAAACTTAAGTTGTAGCTTCTTTAATGCAACTTATTTTGAAGTATTTAAACATACCTTTGTTCCTTTTTAGTATGACTAAGTGATATAAGTGTAATAAGATAATTATAAAAAATTATTTTAGTAAGCGATGCTTACAATAATTTACTTTATCTTTATAAACTTAATTCTTTAATATATTTAAAACAGTATCTAGTTTATTAATAACCTTTAATTAAGATTTATCTACTTTGATAAATTAGTTATGTTATTTTTTATAAACCATGTGATGTAAATTATAATATTTTATCTCGTTTTGACTGTTTAAGTGTTAAAAGTATATTAAATTAAGGTAAGAACTTTTGTTAAGAAGGTTTTGTGCAGCATAAACTTCTAATTTTACAATAAACTACGATTATTTTTTATTTAAATAAGCGTTTAGTAAGGAAATAGAATTATTTACATTTTTTCAATACATGTTATTGAGACTGATATATTTTTCTAAAAAAAAAAGATACAAAACTGTGTTTTATTTTAAAAAAATACCTTATAATTAAACAAGTAAATAATTTTTAAAGCGTTGTTAACATTTTCAGATATGCAACAGAATAAAACTTAATATATAAAAAAGACCTTAAAATAAGTCGTACTAAAATTATTTAATATTTTAAGCTAAGGAAATAAATATAAATTTTTATTGTTAATAAGTATTATATTTTAAAAGCGTTTAAATTTCAATATTTTAAACAATTAAACATCCTAGAAAAAAATGTTTTTGCAAATGTGCTTATAGTACTTCAAGCCTTGAAGTTCAAGGTTATTATTAAATTATTGTATCAATATAAATGACTTATCTTGAAAACTTTACTAAGGCAAATTTACTGCTTTAAATAAAGGAATGTTACTAATGCTTGTAAAATGATATTTTTAATATTTTAACATACATTGTTTCAGATTTAATATTCAAAAAAATCAGTAACAAAAGAAAAAGAAAATGTTATTAGGTAATCATGATTGTATAATGAAAATAAGTAAATTTGAAGTATTTTTGCTTAATTCTTATATTTTCCAGCAAGTTTATAAAAAATAGTGATTACAAGAAATTAATTTTTGGTTAATTTTGAAAAAAATGTTTTATAAAATTAAAACTAACTTGTATTGTTTTTACTGATAACAAATATATAAAATAAACAAATAAATTACTGGAATCTGCTGCTATAATGGCAATTGTGATTGGTTTTTTCTTATTTGCAGCCTGCTTGACTTATCTTTGGGAACTCATAGAAGACCGTATGTACGATACAAGTATGAATCATTGTTTTATTAATAAACTATAAAATATGGCAACGGGTCGGAATTGCACGAAGAAAAAATTTCACGAGGTTACTAAATTGAACAAATACAAACTTGCACTAAGGGTCATCCTTGCACGAGTTACAATTTTGCACTGGAGTAAAAAACAATAAATAAATATATTAAAAAATAAACTAAAAAATAAATAAATAGAAAAAAAAATACTGACCGAGGGTAAGGGTAAAGAGTAACAGTGATAGTAAAAATAAAAATAGAAAAAAACTAAAAATAACATTGTAAAAAAAAAATTAAATTAAAAGAAAACAAAAAGCTACCGACCGAGGTTAAGGGTTAGGGGTAACAGTGATAGCAAGAAAAAAAAGTTTAAATTTATCAAAAAATATATATATTTTTTAATTAAACCCGTGAAAAAACGTCTCCGTGCAAAATTTTCTGATCGTGCAACACTGACCCTTCTTGCAAAAGTGTCATAATGCAATTTTATGTTTGTGCAATTTTATCCCCTCTTACAAAAGTGTCTTTGTGCAATTGCGTGCCCTCGTGCAATTTCGTACGCTAGTGGAAATTTGAAAGCCACCCGGTTAAATTAGTTTACTTGCTTAAAGAAACTAACAAAAGTTTTTTTATAGGTAGCGTGCAACTAGACCCACTTCCAACTTATAGTGAACTGTTGAGAAATGATGACCAACATGAGAACGAAAATCAGACAATAAATTTGCGAGATATTGAAAATGAAATTAAAACTGTTAGTTCACAAGAAACATCAATATTTTCCAATATCAGCGAACAAAATTGTAGTCGTAGATCTAGTACACCACTTCCTACTTATGAAGAAGCACTTAAAATGTAATTCAGACGACAATTTCATGCTTCTTACTCATCAAAAAATATGTGTCTTCAAAAACTATCTTTACGGAAAACAATATATATTTATATAATCTTATATTATAAAATACGAAGTGTAAAGTTATGTTTTGTTTTATTGAAATAAGCACAAAGTAATCAGTGTTAATAAGTTTAAGTAGATAAAAATTAATACAGTTATTTTAGAGTGTTTTATTTAGTTTAATATAATTAATTTTAAATAAAAGTTTTATCTTTTAACTTTTTAAGTATATTTTTCTGAATATTTTAAAACAAATAATGAACTAAATACTGTTGTGATTATAAAAACTTATTAATCAAGATGGTTTATTACTTGTGTAAAAAAATCAACTTTACAAAAGCTTACCTTACAGTTAAACTAAGCTTGTAAAATATCTGATAATTCTTAATGACTAAGCTTACTTAAGGTAGTTATAACCTAAATTAATTTGCTAATAAATAGATATTACATTGCTAATTTTTTTTTTCAGTTTAAATGACAAAACTCAAAACATTATAAGTTAGAGGAACTTTTTTTTAATTCACAAAGTTAAGTTTTAACAACTAGTAAGCATTAATATAGTCAGCATTTTAGTTTAACTATTGCGCTGTGTTATTCTTTTTTACTCGTTCGAGAGTAAAAACTGTGTTGAAATTTTTACTATATATTTTGTTTATAAGTAAGAAATGTGATCATTAACGGAATTTTGGGCTTTCTTTAAAGTATGTACTCTAGAAAAAAACTCGTTGTGTTATGGGTTTATCTTTTAATCTAGTCTGGTAATTTTTATATATTAGACTTTATAAAGATTAAATAAGTAATTAAAATGAAATAATATATAGAGATTTAAGGACTAATTTTTCATTTTTTAATATTAGTCTGCTATTGTACTTAATTATAAGCAAACAAGGTCTTTCACTAAGCACAAGTATATTTCAACAAATTTTCATCAGTGTGACAACTTATGTTGCAAAATAAAGTAACTTTAAGTATATAGATACTGAATATATTAATTTTAGAGCACTTCAGAGTATTGTTTTATATGTCATTAAGTTAATTTAAGATAAAAGTGTGTGTTGATTGATACTGGTGCTGATACACTGGACAACTTATTAAATCCATTTCTTCAAAAAATAATTTAATTTCCCCAAAGAAACTTGCAACTGAAGTAGTTGAATTTAGTTTCAACAATTTTTTATACCGTCAAATTGATGGTACAGCTATGGGGTTAAATGTTTTAATTTAAATTAATCTAACAAAGTGTTTTGTATTTGATTGTGGAATTATCATACTAACGTATGTGTTTTGTTACTTACTCAAAATACTCATTAAAAGTAATACAAACTACAAGATACTGATAGAATACTAATGATACATTTGTATTAGAAATTAAGGTGTATTTTTTGTTGTGCAAACATTGAGATTCTGCTCACCTCACAAAACAACGATTTGATTTGTTTACATAAATGCTTAATATTTAGATCTGAATTTCCCAAATTTATTTTAAGATACCCTTTGAATGAAGTAAAAATTCTATGACCCCGCCCCCTTTTATACAATTTATCAAAAAACTTTTTGTTTATTTATCAAAAAAAAAATCCCTTTGAGATTTTTTTTTATTTATTTATTACAACACAAAACATAACTAAACAATAATTAGAAACCTGTTTGATTACTAAAAAAATGTCTTATTTTCTTATTAATTCAAACTTAATTGAACTGTCTAATAATCACGTTATGTTTGTTAGTATACGAATAAAGTTAACTTTTCTGTTTTTGTTAAATGTATTTAAATAGTGTTTTACTATGGACAGGCTTTGGTCCTTGCGGAGCTGTTTATTATAGTCTGTTATTTTTTAATTGGCTTTTATTTCATCTATGGATTTTCCGTTCTGTTAAAGTATTTATAATAACAAATTAAGCATTTATATACAATTTTAGCGAAATTAATAAAAACATGTTTAATATAAAATTGAAAGTTTATATAATACAAAATAGTTTTAATTTAAAGTTTTAACTAAATAGTTAATCAGTCTTGGAAGTTGAAATAAAGTTGATTACTATGCAATATCTTAACAAAAGTAAAATTTAGCAGATATGAACAGACTGCGACTAAGGCAACAAAAATTTGAATAATTTACATCATGTTATTGTATATTTCATAACTTTAACTATAAAGCAAGTTGGTTTCTTTAACTTCAGAGAATAGAATAGAAGAAATATTTTAAATTGAATTGCAGTAAAACCTAAAACAATTTCTAACCTATATATTTGTTTGAATAGCTAAGATTTATTTATTAAGAGCTTTATTTATATAATTTTTAAAAAAATTTAGAAAATATATTGTATTAACTTGAAACTTTAATGATACTAGCTAATTTAACAAATACTGTGTTTAGTGTCTTGTTAGATTGTTTTATTAACTTATTTTTTATACACCTTATAAAGTATTTTAACTATAATATATACATATAGTATACTGTAAATTTATTCAAATATTTTACCTACCAATGCATTAATGTTTGGATATTATTCTTGCAAGCGGATGAAAAATAAAATATTTTCATAACTATTTAATGTTAATTCATTGAATGCTTTTAATAACTTTTAAAACATATACATATATTTATAAAAATTTTTTTTTGAATTAAATCAAATCAAATTTTGTAATAATATTATGTTTATATCAGATAGAGTTAAACTGTATATTAAAGTTTTTATAAAAACTGTCTACTTTAACGAATTTATTTAAATAGTTACAATGATATTCTTTATTCGTAACATTTTAAACCCCTCTTAGATTACTTAATAAGTATAAGCAAACTAACCTAACTAATACATCCTGTGATACCTCTCTCATAATTTCACCCAAGATCTTAGTTTTATTTATGTTTTGATTGAACCTTGTTAAAAACACATTTTTTAAACACATAAATCGATTTATTACAACTTTAAAAATTTAACATATATACACAAAATATAAATAATTTGACACGTTGTTTTACTTAATAGCTCAATACTCTACAAGTTTTAATACTTTAACAAACAGCAGTAGGTTGAAGAAAAATGCCTATACATTTACAACACAGACATCACAGTTATCCATACTAACGTTGAACTGTTTCATTTCAATTAATCTTCATTCACTGGGTGTACCTCTATTGAATTCAAATTCCAACCAGCAAATGTTGTGTATATTTGAATATTTCTTTAAAACTTTGTATACGGACCCTGTTTAAAAATAATTTTATAAACAATAAAAATTACAGGTTATAGGGAACTTTATAATTTACATATTAATACTTTTAACTTAAACTTTAAATGTATAATAACTTTTATAATAAAATCACACTGATGAAAACAACAGCAAAAAAAATAGTTTAATGTGTTAGTGTTTTTTATTCGCGCTTTATAAATACAATTTAACTTTAAACCTTAACAAGTTAACGATCAAATTCATTTAAATTTAAAAAGTAAACGTTAATCAAACATATGTAGTCACAGAAAAGACTAACTGGTTTTATACATTCTACCAAAGAAACACGTGTAACTGTAGAAATTCTTTTAACTAAATGCTTTAAAAATTGGATGTAAAATTTTTTATCATTGCATTCTAGAACAACCATCTGTGAGAAAATATACATTAATTTTTATTCTATTCAACTAACTTTTAGTTAAAAACTAAACACCCAGATCATTTAAATAAATTTATATTATATTTTACAAATTCAGCAGTTTTTTGCAGTTTAAAAAAATGCATTTAAAATCAGCCATCAGTGAAACGATTTATTTCAAATAAAAAACTGTTTGTTCAAGTTTTGTTTTAAAATTTTTAAATATTATTAAAAGTAAAATGCTAGAGCAGTAAAAACTAAACAATTTAGAAAATTTTTGTAAGTAGAAAAAAACAATTATTTTACAGTTGGTAAGAAAACGATGAAAAAAATATTTTACACAGTTCTTCGTTTTTGAATAAAAGTCTAAATTCACCTCCATTAACTGTTAAATACTAACTTTAGTAAACTTGTTACAAACTAATCATCACTTACATCATAACAACAATAAAATCATCTGTTTACTTCATTGTAAAATTAAACATTTAAATCTAAATGAATGCTTAATTTGTCAACCAACACAGTGTAAAAAATTTAAAGTTTAATTTTAACTTTTGACGTTAACTTTTTTCTTTTAATTAAAGTCGTTCAAAAAAGTAATTGAACTCGCTTCAAAATTATGACAAAAAATAATTAAATATTAATTTTAAGTTAATGGTTTGATTTAATCAATTTTAAGGAAAATTGAAAACTTTCTAAGTTCAGAATAATCATTTGCCGAATTTGATATCAGTAGTTTAAATAAAATGTAAAATAGTTTTTAAGCTATAATTTTTTACGATGCTATTATATTATAGTACAAAGTTATAACATTTTATGTCTGAAGGATTTTGATAACGAAACATTATTTGTTTAACTTGGTTTTTTTGTTTCTTTCACATTTTACTGAAGGCATGGTTTGATTCACAATATTCTCACTTACATTTGGTACGTTTTGGCGCTGATTTTTTATTTTACTATAATCATTTGTAATAGACTGTTTTAGAGTCAATCTAAAAATAATTGTGTTAATCTAAAAATAAGTAGATTCATTTACTTGTAATTAAGGATAATTTTGTTGCTATAACTTTAAGCAATTTAAACCTCAAAAAACTTAATAGTAAATAATGTAAATAAGTGTTTTAAAACTACGTTTTAAACAATATTATGATCATCTTTCTATTGGTGTTATCAATTTTAATTCTTTTGAGTGCTTAATTGATATTTTAAAGAATATAACTTATAATTTTGTACAGATCTCTAGTAATAAAGATTATAGTTTGCCAGTACAATAATGTAATAAGTCGTAAAAAGTTTCAATAAACCTTCTATACAAGATTAGTATAAAGTTTTATTTAGTAATAATAATTATAACAATTCGAATATTAATAGAATTCTAACCATAACAACTCAACTTCAAAAAACCATATGATAAATGTTTATTTTCTGCAGATAATTTAATAAAGTTGTATTAAACTTTATTAATAAATCTTTCTTTCTGTACAATAACCTAATTCGCTGTTATAGAATGTTTAAATTTACACAATATGTTTTTGGTAAATTATGTTCAACTACATTTTTCTAATGTCATTTCAGTTTTTGCATAATTTGTCATTTTGATATTTTCTTCATTACAAAATCTCAGTTTGAAAATTTGTGTTAAGTTAAAACTGATGAATTGAAAATTATGAAATAAATTAAGTTTTTATATATGTGAATATTTAATTTCAATTCCTTCTTGTTTTAAATTTTGTTGAACCAAATATTTAAAAGTTTTATATTAAGTCTTTATTTTAATTTTATAAGTCTCTAGAAATACTTAAGCAAAAATAATGTTAGTTACTATAAATAATTCTTGTTCAAAATTTTAACTGCTGCTTTTTTTTTTAACTCTCATTTTTAAAACTAACTGAAAATAAAAAAACCGTTATTTAAAGATAGTTTATATTTCCTGTAATATAAAAGTTTCATCAATAAAATAAAGTATAATTTTACCATTTTTTTTATTGTTGTTATACCTAATGTTTAGTACTAGTTTTAAATTCGTAAAAAAGTGAAATACATAAAAATTAAAAAAAAAACTAAATTATTTATAAGCTGTTCATAATAGACCACTAATTATAAAAATCAAAATAAATGAGTATTTTTACAAAAAAATTCTTTTAAGACTTTCTTTTAAAATGTTTTAAACTTTTATTTTACAAGTTCTTTGAGTATTTGTGAGATAATAAAGATAATCTTAAGAATTTTAAAAAAACATTTTAAAATGAATTTTTCTTTTGATGAACTGTTGTTTAATAAATCTAGTTTTCATTAAAAAAAAATTTTTAATAAATTTTAAAGCCTTATTAGATCATCATTTATGATCAACTTATTCAAATAAGATTGTACTAACACGTAGTAAGAAACGCTAGAGCTGTTGTTCCACATAGTCACAAATTAAAATTCACGGTTTTTCTTTTTTTTTTTTAATTTACTTAATAAGTTTTTTTATTTTTGAATCTTTTCCATTCGATTTTAAAAACTCTATAAATCGCTGCTGCAAGTTTAACCTGTGTCATTTGCATCTTGTGCCTCGCCATGTAAATAAAATATCACATTATTATGTTGTTGAAAATTCACTACAACTCGTGAAAAATAAGACAGGAAGTTACAAGCTAAACTAGAGTAGGGTAAACTCGATCAAGGACAATTTGAGAAAGAACTACTAAAGTAAAACCAGCATAGATCTATTAGATAAAAAGTAATTATAGTTATTAATAATTTTAGTTTTTACATCAAACATGTTTTTCATAGTTAGTTTTATTTTTCAGTAAAAAATATTTTGTTACATTAACAAACTTGTGTAGTTGTAACAAAAAAACGTCTTGAATTTAGTTCAAAAAAAAACTTACAAAGTTAGATTTTGTTTAGTTTTCAAGATCCCCTAACGAAAATACTACGCAACGCCACTGGTTTAGGGTACTTAATATTTGAAATTTTAATTTAAAACCACGAGTTCTAGATGCCTAACATAGTTGTAAGACGTTGACCTTTTTGTCTGATTATCACTGTAAATACCTGAAAAAATATTGTAAAAGTCTAATAGAACAAAAACCTCCTTTTAGAAAGTTTAAACTAAAATGCGAACAAAAACTATTTCAATAAAAACCTTTCTTTTCCTACGTTTATATTAGATAGTTGTCTAAAGTTTTTAGGAAACGGTTTCTCACAAAATTTAGAAAATTCTTTCGTAGCATAATCTAAACACATCAAAAATAAAAGTTTTTATGACAAATATACACAAAAAAAATTGTTTTTGTCATAAAACCTAATTTTCAAAGTTTGAAATTTTATTAATTATCTTAAAAATCAAAGAAGGATATTTCTTTGTAAATTTTTTTTATTTGCCGTTGTCGTTTGCGCCTCCCGTAAGGAACTTATTGAACTTTACTATTTTTAACAGCTATAACTTAAAAACTATTTTTTGTTTTCAAATTTGTAAAAAGCAACTTGTATCTTAGTTAAAACTTATCAAAACAAAATCAAATTTTGAAATAAATAATTTTTTTGTTTACAGCGTTTATTTACAAATGTAACTGCTTTTTCATAAGGCTTAAGTATGTGCATATTAGTTAACTCAGCTTTCAATTGTGTTTAATTTAATTTTTAGCCTAGTTTTCTTTACTATTCATTTAACAAATTTTCACTTGCTTTACTTGGTAAAACAAACAAAACTCTAAATAATTTTGTTGAAAAAATTAGATAATTGCTTTTACCAAAGACGCAGTTTACAATCTATTTTTTATTATACGCTTATCTATCCTTGTTTATTTAACCTATAATTTACATTAGTTGCTTTTTTGAATTTTCCTATAATTTATAGTTTTAATCATCATTGTTTATTCATAATAAATTAGACTAGATCAGTGGTCTTCACGATATTTGTGCACAATTTATTGGTATACAAAATATGTACACCCAAAGTTAAAATAGACCCTTAGACCTTTTTATGCTGTCCATCACCAACTCAAAACTTAGTTTTTGTTGTCCAAATTTTGAGACATCGTGTACTTAAGGAACGGGTCAAAATTACGCAAAGATAAAATTGCACAAGAGCACAAAATTGCACGAAGACAAGTTTGCACGAGATGACAAAATTGCACGAAGACAATTTTGCACCAAAGGTCATTTATGCACCAAAGGTCAACTTTGTACGGAGTGTCATTTTTTAACGATAGTAAAGAAAAACAAAAAGTTTATATATATAAAAAACCGAGTATAATAAATAAATAAAAGAACAAAAAAGATTACCGATCGAGGGTAAGGATTAGGGGTAACAGTGATAGAAGAAAACAAAGAACAAAATTAAAAACTAAAAAATTAACTTATAAACAAAAAAGTTACCACCGAGGGTAACAATTAGGGCTGTTAGGGGTAACAGTAATAGTAGAAAAATAAAAAAATTAACAAAAAAATCTGTAATTAAAATTAATAAAAATATTGAAATAAAAAATTCAACTCGTGCATGCAACATTCAGAAATGTCTTCTTGCAACTTTATCTTCGTGCGATTTTATTCCCTCGTGCAAAGGTGTTTTCGTACAATTTTGCCCGAGTTTAAACAGGATTCAGAGTCCTGTGTGCTAACCATTACACCATAGGACCAAACGTCAAGCTGATAAATATTGCGTTTATAAATGTTAAGCACGTGTATTTTTGGCAGATTTGAGAGAGCTTAAGAAATTAATTTGTAACTTTTCGCTTGATACAAACTGTTGGCTTACCAAACAACCTATGTGGTTTGTGAACTAATTTCAAAATTAAGAAACAAATTTATTCGGTTACGTAGTTTTTTATTTTTATTTTTATTTTACAAGTAGTTTTGTAGATTATTTTGCTTACATCAAAAACAATGCTAATCATACACACAATATTTTGTTAAACAAAGACGTAGATTTGACGTAGATTAAAATTAGCTAATTTGTTATATAAAATTCACTTTAACTATATTTTTTTTTTAATCAAAACATTTAATTAAGTTTTAAATCTAAAATTTAAATCAATAAACTTTCAAATATAATGAAAAATAAGTACTAGAAGAAACTCATTAGTTTCATAGACTGTTTATGGATTAAACAGATTTTAATCCTAGATACAAAAAGACACAAAAAAGTTTGTGTTGTATTGTAGTAAATACATTATTTGAATTCGTATTATTATTTCAATAAATATATTAGAGAAAGTCTGTAAATGTCTGGATATTATTTTTAAGTACTTCCATAGATAAAAACAGATAAATCTGTTTATGTTTATGATTAACATATGAACAGCAAAACGATTGTAACTAAACAAGTTTGATAACAGAATAAAAAGCAGTCTTGTGTGTTTTTTTTATTATACTTTTTATATAGTTTGTATAGTTTGAACTATAAAAGATTATAAAACCAAAATAAAAATGTTTTTTTCGACATATACTTTTGATAACTTGAAAGTATAAAACGTATACCTAATACTAACAGTCAAAAAAAGCATAAGTGATTAATTTTTAAATAATTTACATGTTTTAAGTTTTATTGATCTCATTTATTGATGGCACAAAATTATCAATAGTAGAATAAGTATATACTTAATATGCAGATTGATTCAAAGGTTGTTAATAAGATTTACGACTTTGTGTTTCATAACGACCTAATTAAAAAAATCTAATTTAGTTACAGGCTTTAATTTCTACAAAAAGAGTGGACCTATTTTAGAGTTAAACTAGGCGTTATAAGTAATGGGATTATACACTTTTTAAATTTTAAAATTTATATCTTAAAAAAAAAAAAACAGACTTTTACATATAATCAAAAAGTTTACTACTATCAGTTTATTTTAAACTTATATAGTAATAGTATTAATCATCATAAACAAATACTAATTACTAATTTTTAGGGTTTATATTTTTGTATTTGATCAGCTATAGTAGTTAGTATTTTTATTAGTTTTGTGTAATAGACCAATATATAAAGATATTTTAAACAGTTTGTTCTTCAAAAACTTACTTTAAAAAATTATTTTTCCTACTTTAGATGTAAGTTTTTACGGATTTAGATTTATAGATACTTCTTTTTACATATTTTAATTGATTATAGAACTAATAATTTAAAATATGTTTTATATGATGTGATTTAATATGATAATTTTACTCTCGTGCAAAATGACCTTCTGTGCAAAATTGTTTTCTTGCAGTCCCTCGTGCAAATGTATGTTCGTGCAAAAGTATCGTCGTGCAATTTTGTGCCCTCGTGCTATTTTTCTACGTGAAATTTAGCTCTCTGGTGTAGATTTGTCTTCGTGCAAAAGTCCCTCTGTGCAATTTTCTGCCCTTGTGCTATTTGGTCTTCGTGCAATTTTGACGCGTTCTCATATAGTGTATTCTTTTTTTTTTTCTCAAACTTTTTTTTTAACTAGTTTTATAAGTGTTATTCTATATTAATTAATCCCATAGAATAACTATTTTCTGCTCTTTAGTAAATACTTGTAAATATTAAAATATAAGTTCATAAAAATGAACAACTTATAAGTTAAGTCAAAATAAAATATTAAAACGTGGAGATGCCGGGAATTGAACCCCGGGGCTTCACGCATGCGAAGCGCGCGCTCTACCCCTGAGCTACATCCCCACTTGTTGAGTTTATATTAAGTAGCTTTAAAAATTAAAATGTTTGCATATATCTTTGCAATGTGTGCTGCGCAGTATAAAGTTAAACAATACCAATGACTAAGTAGGCTGTCAAAATAAAAATGTTTATTGTTTTTTTTGTAAATGATTTTTATAAAATTTGTTTAACTGTGCAATACTTTTTTCTTGGCGGTTAATCAGAAAAATTTTCTTTCTGCCCGCATTGTAACTTCAAATATTCTTATTTCAATTAAATTTGAACTTTTTTCTAACAATTTAAGCTAACAAATCTTTAAAATTTTTATAAATTTAGTTTTAATTAAGACCGTAGTTAAATCACACTAAGTAAATGATTAATGATGAAGTATAAGTAAGTGACATAAAACTTCATTTATGATTAATATATAAATTTGTATATATATATATATATATATATATCATATAGGATTACTAGCGTTTTTTAAACTTTTAAAAAAATACTTCTTTCAGAACAGAATTATAGATTGTAAAATTATAGAAAACAATTATTTTTCATTAACTCAAACATTTGATAATGGAGCACTAGCATTACAGTTGTAGAACGTTTACCCACTAAAAACAGATTGAACATTTTTTTGTGATAATTCTTCATTAAAATGTATGAAAACATGCAGAAAACACTATTTTTTTTTATTAATCGTATAAATTAACAATTTACTATTTTAAATAAGTTTAATTTAGCCAAAAAATATTAATTCGAGATATTTTTAACATGTACAACAATACTTAGAAATTCAATCACAAATAAAATTGTTTACATATTGGATTTGTTTGCATAATAAGTTTATAACCAAAAGAAATTTGAAATACCACTTGGCCTGTTGGTCTAGGGGTATGATTCGCGCTTTGGTGGCGCGAGATCACGGACAGGCCTAACTATTACAATTTCAAAAAATGCCTACTAGAACTGTTTTAATTTAAATTAAGTTGTTCAGAAACAATATGTCTTTAGTTTCATTAGAAACTATCGAATCGACCTACAGATAACGTATATATAAATATTGATAAGTTGGTATGTTTTATAAACTAAAAACAATAAAACTGAATGTTAGTGTAAATTTCAATAAAAACTACTTAACTGGTTTTTCCTAATAAAATTAACAGCTATAAATAAATACTTTTAGTTTAGCAAGAATTTTTGCAGCTAAAGAAGCTTTTTGTTCAACTTATGGTTGTAGTCTGCAGTTTTTTAAAGGTTTAGTTTAATGCTAAACAGAAATTTTATAGAACATAATAAAATATGAAAAAATAAAAAACTAGTTTTTCATTCTAATTTTAAGGCCGTAAAAACTACATTTCTTCACTGTCTATTGTTTTAATTATTATAATTATAAACTGACTAAATACATTTTTTAATTTTTGAGTGTTGATAAATTTAGGTTACATGTATATGTTTATATATATATATCTAAATGATATTAATTTTTTTTTAGTTTATTGTTATATAAAATTAAAGTGTGTATGTACCACTCGATGACCGAGATTGTTAACTTATTCCTTAAACGAAAGTTTTTAAGAGTATAGTTGTTTTTCATTAAAATTCATTAATAAACTTATTTTTAACTTCTATTTTAGGAAAAAAAATAGTTAAGTTGCAAACAGAAACATTTTTTTTTGTAGGTACACTTGTTTGTTTGTTTCCTGATTTTTTTTAAAGATTCATTATTAATATAACAACTTTAGCGGACGGCTTTAAAAACTTTTTTGGTTTTAGGTAACAAAACTCTCTCGTTAAATTCATTGCGCATTAACGTGAACCAAAAGTTCGAATGATTGTAATTTAGTTATGATATTAATGTTTTAACTTTTATTTATAAAAATAGCTCTACATAGATCAAAAATCAGTATCTTTTGATTATTAGTTTGGTGCTTTAGCCAATTAAGTCATAGAGCCGCATGAGAAATTGAACATTATCATGTTTGTTATCTAGTTGAACTATTACGTCATAATTTAACGCGATGTCCTTTTTTATAGTCATAACTAAATTTAGTTTGTCATGTAATTATTGCTGTACATTTGTTAGATGATTTTTATACTTTTTCTTAGAATATCTACACATATTAAAGCATTAATTATCTTTAATTCTGGATAATCTAGTTTTATACTTTTTTTTTTTCAAACTGTAGAACTATATAACAAAATTTCCCAAACATTTTTTCAAAAGGGTCTGTTTAAATTAATAAAAAAGCTATATTCTCTTCTAACAAGTTTGCTAAAAGAACTACTTTTAAAAACGCCTTTAAAAGTTCTTTTTCTGCATTTCATCATCAACTCCAGAATATTTAGTGTAAATTTAAGTATTTCAAATTTTGACCTCATAGCTCCCCTGCGGCCCCTTTACTGCTCATGACCACTTAAATTTCTGTCATGGCCCCAAATGGGGTCAACTGGCCCACTTTTAGAAACCCTGCTATAAACAATTGAGATTTCTTATATTATATTAACAAAATGTGGTTTATATGTCTAATTTTTTCTATAGAATGATTTGTATCTATTGCTGACCGTAAAATGGAGCTTTTTGTTACTCAGTTTTTATGTTACTATAAAGCTAAACTGCTTTATAATTAAATCTGTCAGAAACTTTAAATAAAATTGAAATCAACTACTTTATCTAAGTTTGAAAAAAGTTTATTTCATTTTGTAATAAATTATATCATTTTATTAATGCTATTCCAGTTTTATTAAGTGTTTAATGTTACATAATAGTACCTATCATTGAAAAATAAAAAAAAAGAGATTATTCATATTACTTAAGTTTTATAAAAACAGTTATACATATGTAAACCCACTTATCTTCAAAAAAAATAATAGTTTTTAAATACTCAATATGTAATTTGCAAACAAACTTAAGTTTTTGAATAAAATGTTCATATTGAAATAAAACTTAATTTTTCTGCAAATAAAAACAAAAAACTATTTTCTTTACATTTTATGGCTAGTTTCTTTTTAGTTTGATCTGATATTTTAACAACATAAGATTAAAACTTCTGAAATAACAATTTTAATTTATTTATTAATAAAGTTTTTCAACTATTATTTTATTCTTTTTTTTAATAGTTTGTTTCGTTTTTTGACATAAAATTACTTAGAAAAAGTGAGTAAGCAACATGTTCACATTTCGGTCGGCCAATTACTCAATATTTCAAAACATTTTAACATCACTAAACAATATGTTTTATGAGTTCCATAAAAAGTTATTATTTATAATTGCATATAAATAAAAACCTAAAGAAGATTAAATACTTGAAGATTTATTTTAAATTTCTTAACTATGATAACAATTTTGTACTAATAACTTTATTTATTTACTAATTATATAACTTTTTAATTTTATCTAAAAATTATTTTTCATATTACATGTAGGCTTACTGTTTTTAATTTTAGCTTTAAATGTAACTAAATATTCTATATCTAGTCAGATGAACTTTTTCTATAGAAACAATTTGAGTGTAACTACTATTTCACACAAATAGTCATGTTTTATTTAAAATCAAATATTCATATCAATCTAAATTATTCTAATATTGTACACAAACTTTGTAATGTTATTCTAATTTTTTAAAATTTACACTGAAGTTGACTGAGAAAACTAGTCAAAATACGCCCATGATAGATAATATTTTAAGTATGTTATCAATGCTGCGCTCAAGAACTTTTATTAAATACAATTAAGTTAATGGTAATTTTTCTATGCATACTGTTATCTTTAAATAGTGCTAAGTAAAAAAAAGACCTTAAGTTTATATTAAACAACTCATTTTTTTATATACCAACTGAAAATTATGTTATATTAAAGCTGATTGCCGCGCAGATTTATTAGTACTTTTTAAGGTTGTCAATATATTTATTCTATATTAAAACTACTCTTTTTTAACTTTTATGAAACAAAAATTAGTTTATAAATTCTAAATAACTAAAATTTCAATTTAAAAAAATTCATTATGAAATTAAATTTTATTATTCTAGGTATACAACGGTTTATAAAATATTTTTATTATAAAGCATGATACAAAAGTACAGTGCTGTAATGAATAAAATGTTTATCGAACTCGTAAAATTTTTAAATTGTGATTAAAACATTTAAATAATTTTTTTCAGAAGTTAAAATAAAACATTTGATTATTTCAGTGTAATTTTTATAAATTATAATTAAGCAACTTTAGAAAAAATTTTTGAAAAAAAATATGTAGATTATAGTACATCGTTAAAAGTTTGGTAATATTTTTGTAGTCACCAATATAATTAAAATTAATGATGAGTTAATGAAACATTAAACAATAATAAATTATAATCTTCATTAGATTATTTTGTATTTTTTATTGCTTTACATATTTAGTTAGATGTTGTAAATAACTGTATAAAAGTATTAGCCTAATCGGTTCACAATACTTTGAAATTGTTCATTTTACATTTTTAAAAATCCGAATAAATGGTTAATTCCATTGACTATTCGAGTTTAGCATGGAGTTTGTAAAGTTTGTATGTTTTTATATTTTTAAGCTTGAATATCGATTTGATTATGTGTTTGATTAGACACTTTTATAAAAAGTTCAGCTAACTTTATACTTTAAAAACAGTATTGACACTCTTAGCTATTTTCATGAAAGAATAACTAAATGCAATTTATTAATTACATATATAGTTTGATTTTCAAGAACTATAATGTATTATAAGTACGTTCACTATAATGTTATTGTTATTAATAAAAATTCAATACGTTTACAGTAGACTACCGCTTAAGTTTGCACTTTTTTTGGTACGCACCCCGCCTTAAGTACGCACTTTTGCCTAAATTTTCAATCATTAAGTTTTTCCAGATTGTTTTATGTTTCAAGGTAGAATGGCCAACCTGCTCAGTTAGCCTGAGTAATCCTGAGTAGTCTAAAAGGCCTGAGATTGTGACAGTCCTGTTATTAAATGTTAATAAACTAATTATTTAGGGATTGGTTGCAGAAAAGTGAAAAGAATAATGGTATTTGAGCTGTAATGCTATTAAATAAATATATCTAGTTGACAAAGTTAAAAAAACCTACAAATACAAAATAGTTAAATATAATTTAATTTAAATGTATGCGCATTGATGTTCTGAAAATGTTTGGTATTTTACCTCTAACAAAACAAAATATGGAAAATATGGCTAAATATTCTTTTTTATATCATTGACTGACATTGACTTTCTATATTAAATGTATGTATTATGTAATTATGTAGAAACTTTTTTTAGAAATTATAAATCATTTTAAAATCTATTAAATAATTTTGCAAACTAGAATTATGTATTAAATGTTATTTAAATTAAAAAACTTGTTTATTTGACTTAATTATTTGGTTGCTAGTTGTAAGAAAGAAAACAAACAACTAAATTTCATATTATACCATGTCGTCAAAAAGTACGCACTACCCGTGCTAAGTACGCACTTTTTGGTCGGGTTCAATTTGCGTACTTAAGCGGTAGTCTACTGTATTATGTAGTGCTTAAAAACAAATAAAAACTTGAAATAGTTTTAAGTAATTTAATTAATGTTATATCTTTCAAGTTAACAAGTTAATTAAAGTTCATGGTTTTTACTATAAAAAATATCAAAGGGTTATCGAAACTTTCTTTTAAAATAAACTTCTTAATAGAACATTAACTATTATATTTACTTGTATTTAAAATACTTAAGTATAACTTATGTTCGTAAGTTATATACTTTCAATACGGACAACTAAGTTTTTTTTTATCCGACGACCAATAAAATAATTAAACACTGATTTTGTGGAAGTTTTTGCAAATATTTAATTAAGTTTTTTTTTGATTATGTAAACCTATTTTTTTATTTAAATGGTTGTAGAAAAACTAGAAATGAGTCTGCTTTAAAAAATTTCTAACATCTTTAAATAACAGCCAATATAGTATTAAATTAAAGAATATATAAGTTAGAAGATTTTAGATATTTTTTATTTTTTTGTATCATACTAATTTCTTTATTTAATGATGTTACTTTTACAGTAGTTTTTTTTAAAGTTATTAGTTTATAATTTAAACAAAACAAATCAAAAAATGTTTACTTAAAAATACAAATAGCTCTTTTTATTTCCTTGTAGTTAACTTAAGTAACAAATTATATTTTTTATTGTTTTAAAGAATAAAGAACAACACATTCATTGCTTGTATTAATTCTTTTAAACTTTTAAAACAAAGTTATTTATTGTAATTTTTTCAATAAGATTTGGTGTTTTTAAAATTTTAAGTATATATATAGAGTTTTCAGTTCATAATTACTAGATAAAATTATGAAATATAAATAAAAATAGTTTAAATAACAAATACTTTCGGACAGTTATTCAACATCTTTGTATTTTTTCAGTCGACAGTAGTCGAAAAATGTTTTACTGTTATATAGTTTACAGATTATTTATTCAGACTAACAACATTAAAGAAAGTTTAGAAATTCAATCTAAAATTTATAACTTTTACAATAAATTAAATGAATAACAATATATAACAGAGTTATTCTAGTGACAAGATTGTTATGTTATAAGTATAACTTAAATATAAAAAAAACTTCTCGCTGATTCTTTATTCGTAAAAAAAAGAAAACCACGGCTCATCTGTGATTTGAGTAAAAGCCTTTAAAACAGGCTTAAAAATAATTTTAAGTCAGCTAACAAAAAGTTATGCAACTTCAAAATATTTTTTTTTTATTACGATGTAAATGAAGTTTAATAATTAGTGTCCTAAACGCTTTTATCATGAAAATTGTATTCCAATAAACTAATCTTGTAAGTTTCAATAAAATAAACTAAAATATAAGTTAAAACGTTAAAAAAAATATTTTTAAGAAATTCATTAAAAAATTGATTTTTCTTTAAATCTAACCCCTATATTCTAAAACGAATGTCTAACTTAAATACTTATATTTTATTTATTAAAGTCAAAAGTACAAATTTAATTTTTTTACTTATCTAAGCTTACATAGCTAGTTTTATATTTTTTGTAGAATATTACTTTATATAAACATATATATATACATATATGTTATACTTAACATGTTATACAATTATGAAAAAAAGAAAACATATGTTAAATATCTTTGTAAATTTTTTCAAATCTTTACTTAATAGAAGCACTCAAGTTAGTTAGAAGAATGTATGTTAGTTTAAAGTAAAGTTAAAGTTATTAAACTCCTGTTGGTCTTAAGTATTGCTTATTTTACGAAGATAATTCTAAAATAAGTTTTATAAAAATCTTTTATATAGCCTGATGTTAAAACATGATTAACTAAAACACCTTTTGTTTTGTTCAATTATAAAAAAATATACATTAATATACAAGTAGTACACACTCTAAGCAACAAACAAACACATTATAAGTATAAAAATAATAAATTTCCTTTTTTTCCAAAAATTTCATCTAACTTTTAATTGATTTATTTGCTGACGAACTTAACATGTATAAAACTTTAAAATGTTCTAACTTGACAATTAATTTTTAGTTTAGTTAAAATAATGCATTTTTAGTTTCTTTAAAGCTTTTAAAAGTTAATTTAAAATGATATACATATTTTTCAGTTCATATTTTACTGAAAAAGATTCATAGTATATTATTAAACACAAAATTCAATAATTTTCGTTTAGTTTTTTTTTTTAATTTTGTTTAACTGTTGTTTATTACTAAAGATTTAAACAATTAAATGATAAAAAAACTATGTGTAATAGATCGTAAGAAACTTTATAAGTATGTGGTGTACGACTCGAGAACCGAAGAATCCTTTGTACACCAGGTTCTTAAACCAAAATTTTGCAGCGCTTTTTAAAATGTTCAATATACAATATATATATACATTATGAACTTTAACTATTGTTTATATTCAGCCGCATAAAGTGTAAAAATATTTTCGAAGAATATAAAGTTATGTAATAATAAAAAAATGAGGTTTTAATAACTAGTCTTTCATATAACAAACATGTCTAAACTTTTAAAATATGTTACCTCATTTTAATCGATTTAATAAATGTATACACATTCTATTAATTTATAAGAGATATATTCACCAAAGAATTCAACATTCATCATTTTTGTACTTTCTGTAATAATAAAATAGTATTTTCAAGTATATGAAAACTTTTAAAATATATACAAATATAAAATTTGTGACAATTCTCAATATAACAAGAATTTGCAAAGTTAAGAACATCTGCATCGTGAAAGGACATTTTTTATTTTATTATTTTATAATATGTCGACTTATTTTTATAAAAAAAAGTCAACCAAATTACCTTTGCTCTTTTTGATTACTTAAACCTGTATTCCCCTTGATTTAGATCCGTTTGGACATAGTTTGATTTTAAAACTTCGACTAAATCTTAAGCTTTTATTCAGAAGTTGTATAAACTAAACAAGTTTATCTTTTAATAATTTTAAACAATTATATAATAAAAAATAGTCAAAAGAAGTAACTTTTACAGATTTCTGATATTCATAACTAGTAATTTTAATTCTTATTGCACAAATATTTATATGGTACACTTTATAATATATAACTAATATACAAATAATAAAAAAGTTACGTATTTAAAGTCTAAAATTGTAAAACCAGAAAATTTTATTTTCATTGTAACAATAAGTCTTATCACATATTACAAAAGTAAATAATATATAAAGGTAACAAAAGTATCACATTCATGTTATAACTTGTTTCTAAAAAATAAACTAAATCTAAATAACTAACTACATTTTTAGTATATTTATGGTTTATTAAACAAGAAAAAAAGCTTAAAAAACGCTTGGTCTTTAAACATGGTTCACAAAAAATCTCTATGTTATTTAATCGTATACCACTTGGATATTATTAATATTTTGGTAAGTAAACTCAATTAAAAAAAGTTAAATAATGGTTTACAAATTAGAAGCCTACTAGTCACTAACATTTTTTGATAGAAAGTTAAATAAAAGTAATAAAAATTAGAACATTTTATCTATATAAAAAAAACTTTATATTTTTTAAACTGGATTAAAAACTAGAAAATAAATAAATTGAGCCTATATCGTAATGTAATAAATATGTCATTAAGAGATTGCTCTTTAGTTCACAAATCTAGAATAAGTGGACGATTGAGGTCGTCTTCTTTGAAAACTACCTGTTCATCTTCTATTGTTGCGTATCTTATTGTATTCAAGTAAAAGTCGAAAAAACTGGGTAGGGGTTGCATAAGTATATTAAAAGTCTTGCTGTAACTATCATAAACTTCGCAGCTTCTTTTCGAGCCACAAATCATGTAAAGCTTGCTGTTTACCGATACTGAATCGTGTCCATATCTTTTTTCTATCATATCAGGCATGCAAGACCATGTGTTTTCAATATGGTCGTAGGCAAACACCATGTTCGACTGAAATTCTGTTATATGGTAATATTTTATGGCATGGAAGTAACCCCCAGAGACTACAATTCTGCCTTCAAAAACAGCACATGCTGCATGTGTTACATTTTTAGGCATAATTTCGATTTCATGCAATTGTCCATTTCTATGGTTGATTGAAATACATTGCGCTCCTTTAGCACATACAACGTATAATCTATCCATAAGAATACATGCTGTATCGAAAACGTACTCATCAAAATAATTCCATAAAATTTTGTGTGCTCCTGTGATGGTTGAATATTTATATAATGATTCACTGTCAAACAAAAAAAGCTTCCATTACTAAAAAAGAGTTTTTTTAACATGTCCAGATGTTACAACTGGATTTGACACACATTTATTGCTGTCACTCATTTGACACAGATAATGACCTAAATTGTTTGAAACACTTTTATTGTTTTGAAGAAGGGTCAAATAGAACTTCTTATGTTCACAGTAACGGCTTTGATAATATATAGATTCTGGATCAAATATTTCTTCCCTTTTATCTTTTATCGCTCTATCTATAAATGTAATACTTTCACTGCTATGGAAAAATAAGGTTTTACTTTTTATATACTTCAATGCTGCAAGACTTAATAAAGGCAAGAGAACTGCTTTTAAAAGTACAATTGTATACTTTCTTCTATTCAAGAAGTCATCTTTTATCCATGCTTCTGCAAAATTAGCTACCTCAACTTCTGAAGTAACTTTTAGTTTGGAGCTCATACAAATCCGGTGTATTTTGCTGAAGGGCAAATTAATAATGATTTTGTTTTTCAATATCAAATAAAACCACTTTTCGATGCGCTCAAACGCGCAAACTTCAGTACTTCCATGGTTGTTGCTTTTTAAAACGTCGTAAAAGAAACAGGCATTTTCGGGGTTGATATTTTCTTCTACAATAGTCGCTAAGGCATCTTCAATTTTTTTAGTATTAAGTGTTTTTGACAATCTGTTGAATTTCAACCATAATCTCCATGTCAACAATTTTTTTCCTGTTTTAAACGGTTATAAATAAGAATCTTACTTAAGATAAGTACGAGTTTTAAGTAATTTAGTAGTTTTTGGTGAAACAAATTTGTATTATTTATCTTTTGCAAATAACAAACTAAAGCTTAGTAGGAAAAGATAAAGTGGAAAAGATAACTGAATAAGATAAATATAAAACTATAACAAATACAATTAAAGTGCTGAAATTAAGGTAGTATTTAGAATAGTTAGAAAGTACCAATACTTTACTTACTGTTTTTTTCTATTACTAAGAAACTTTGTTCGTTCTCTTCTCTAACTAAATTAATTGAATGTTGATAAAAGGCTTGTAAAACTTTTTTATTATCTTGAAACGAACATTTTAGATGTTCATTTAGTATTTTATTACAAAGGTTACTTAAATCAGAATCAACTCTACAAGTTTTTGTTTTTTGTTTGTGCAATAAATTGCAACTAGCTTTCTTATCTGCTTTTCCCATACTTTTAATTTAAATAAATTTTTCTTAAAAAATTATAGAAATTAATTATTATGAAATATGTAAGTTATTCAGTGTTTAAAACTTGTGTTTTTTAATATAGATGTTTATTAATTTCAAAGGAAAAAAAAGTTTACTATACAATAAGACAAACTAAAATTACTTAACCTAATAAAACGAAAAAAGGTATCATTTTTAATATAAGTTTAAAACTATTTTAAGTGTATTTTTTTACAGTCCAAATGGATCGTATAAAGTTGTAAACTTAAATTCATAACTGATATTAATTTAACTTTGTTTATCAGTTTAAGTGCTGAAATTTAAGAGAAGAATAAATGAATTTTCGTAAATGAATAACAATTCCTTTATTAGAACTGCTTGGCACTGAGTGAAAATGACTGTTCCAAATTAAATACTTTAGATTTAAAATTAAGCTAAATTTACAGGTTTTATATACATTATTAAAAGAAAAAAAGAATTGTTAATATTTCTTATTTTGTTTTGATTATTGAAATGAACTTTGCTTAAAATAATTAACCTGGTAATAAGTTTAATTAAATTATATGAAACTTAGTTGTAAAGCATACCAAACATTTTGTAAATATTGGATGAAAATTTTACAACAAACAAAAACAAGTAGCCTGCAACAAAATTATATTTTATTTTTTTCAGATAATCAAACAAATGTGAGAGTATTATGTGTAAATCATTACTTATAAATTTTCAAAATTAAAACACAATTAAGATATTTATAAATTTTAGTGTCATTGTTACAATAACAGATGTACCAGAAAATAGTTTTCTATATTAAAAAAGGTCATAAGTGCCATTAATGCAACCACTGTTTTATACAAATTACTAATGCATTTCATTTAAGATAAATAAAAAACACTTTAGTTAGTAATCAGTATTTACAACTTCTCGTTCTTGCAAATTAAAATTTGCAGTGTTTTTGGGTAAGCAATTCATTATAAGAAAATTGATATAAAATCAATGAGTGTAGGAACATTTTCAATAGAAGAAATTGCAATATAGAGCTTGTAGATGTTAATAATTGAAATTTAATTTCAAATTTTAGCAGAAATTAACCAGATATAATAAACAATATAATAAACATTATTTAATAAATTAGTAATTTTATCATAAGTTTTAGATGCTCAGTAAATCAATTACTTTAAAATATGCACTTGTGTAAATCAGGCCACTGTAAAACATAAATAGATTTTTCGAAAAATTTAGAGTTTGAATTAGTATTAGTTTGAAAAAAACAAATTCTTTAACATAGATTTGAAGTTCAAAGATACATTTGGCTTCTAGGAAATATTTACTAAATTAATCAAAAAAGTCAACTCAGAGTTAATTAGTTTAAGATTAGTTATTAGAATTAACTAAAAAAAAAGGCTTATTATAGCAAAAAGGCTAACTTGTAATTAACTGTAATTTTCAATGAAATGTATTAGTTTCCTTAGTTTCTTTTTTAACCTAAACTAACCTTAGTATTCAGTATTTAAACTAAAATTTTATATAGTTATTCTGTCTTGCTTTGGTTCAAAACACAATAGACTGCTTTATATAATTCAAACGACTAAATTTTTAAAAATATTATAAGCTGTTTTTGTTGTATTTTATTTTCTGATATTAAAAATTTGTTAAATATAATGTACTTAATATCAAGCTAGACTAAATTAAGCTGATAACCATATATAAAATATTGTTGGAAAGTAAAAAGATAATTATATACCTAATTTCCTAATAAAAATTATTTTGTCTATAATATTTATCTTAAGATTTTATCTACATTAAAGAAACAAAAACAGAATTATTAAAATATTTAATTTTATTATTTTTAAATGATTTAAAAAAGTAATGTTAAATAAAAAATCCAACACAATTTTAATAACTTAAGTTTTTTGCTGTTTTTACGCACAACGTGAATTCAATCGTATCGGTATTTTTTTTTTTTTAATATTTTTAAGTAAGTAACTTGAAAATATTTTAGTTTATTGATTTTTATTGAGTTTATTGCCTTTCAATAACTCATTAGATGTAGATTATAGGAGTCTTTATAAATCTCTAAAAGTATAACTTCGTTCCTTATACGATTCATCAAATTCAAAAGTTTTATTGGTACAATATTCTAAAACAATTTGGATTAATATTAAAATTTTTATATTTTTTTATATTTTTATTTTATATTCGAGGACAGGACTCTTGAGGTATATTTTTGTTTTTATACGAACACATTACTATAAAAATTAACTAATTATAGTAATATTATTTTACGTTAAGCTTGTATAGTGTTTCAGGTGCGTGTAAAGGGATTTTTCAAAGGGGATTCACAAATTTTTTCTTTTTAATTTGCCGCTTTTGAACGCAATATAACCGAAAAACACAGTGTTTAAAATGCTTTTTTTTGCTTAAAAAAGATAAAAAACATATTAATAATAATAGATTTTTTTTCCGTTTATTAAAACAAATGTATTACAAACAGTTTTTTTAATTAACGGTAAAACGAACATTGTATTGTGACTATAGAGGTAATTAAAGACTAAAACTTGTAGGTAGTTTTATTATATCATAATCATTGGTTTAAGCTTTGAAAAATTTCTTAATAAACCTGCTGTAAAATATAAATCATAAATAAAAACCTTTAGAATTTGTCAAAAAAAAATGCAAGTCATTTGAATAAAATAATTGAGAACATAATTTTTACGAGCATAATCATTAATTTTGATATAATGTTTGTAACAGAATTCAAAAAAAGCATAGCTGGAATAAATTTTTTTAAGGTGAATAAGAACTTTTGAACTTTAAACAATCTAAAAATACTAGTAAAGCAGAATGTAAAATCTTTAAATTAAATCATTTTAAAATAATTCCCAGAAAAAAATGCTACTTTAAAACTTTTACCTATTATCACTTCACAATTAAATAATTTTATAACCTACTTAAGATGGGCAAAAACGAGCACTTTTTGTTACGGAAACTTATAATCTTTCTGTGTTAAAAATTTAACGTTCATTATTTAAAGTTTATCAAATAACCAAAACAAGGTCAATAATTTTTTACAAATTAGAAGTTAAATGATATATCGTTAAATATTAAATTGTGTTCAAAGATTAGTTAACTAGTAAAAATTTATGCTATAACTAGTTTATGTAATTGAAACAGAAAACTTTTTCTTAATTAGTATTTACAGTCTTTTAACATACTAACTAATTGTAGCATAAAAATTTATAAACAAGGTAATAAAATAGCAATAAGTTGTAACAGTTATGAACGCTTTCTTTTATCGTGAACAAAATATATATTACTCATTAATTAACTGAATTATTACTAATAACTCTTTAGAATAGAGTTCCTTTAATTTTTGTAATTATGTTCGGCCTAAATTACTCGAATATAATGTATAGGCACACTAGGCCCTAGAAAAATTAAATAATATTATAATACTTTAATTTTTCTTAAAACTTTTTTTTGTAAAACTAACGTGTCATTATTTTTATTACTAAGATATTAAGTTGTTTTATAAGCTTGAAAAAGTTTGAATATTAGTAGCTTTAGATTTTAAAGATTTTCACAAAATTTCCTTAAAATACAATTATAAAGTATTGACATAGTATACCAAACTATTTTAAAGTATTCGAGAAATTCTTTATTACACTAACTTTAATAAAAAACTCTTTCAAAATTTAGTTTTAAGGTATATGTTCTAGTAAAGAATATAACTATAATTTTCTATAAATTTTATTTTATCAAAGTGTTTAAGTAAACGAATTTTCTGAAACAATTTAAACTTTTACTGTTGAAAAATAGCCGCAATATAAAAAATTAGTAGTATTTGTTTTTTTTAAACAAAATATACAGTTCTGTAGAACATAATATTACAGTACAGTTTTAAAGATAATGATAGCAAGTAATCAAACAAATACTACAAGCACAGGTAATACCTATGTATTGTGATTAGTTGTTGAAAAACTTTTACTTATATCGTAATTTGTATAAAATTTCAATTAAACGGTAATAAATATATGCTTTATGTATTTAAACTTTAAATTTAATAACATATATATCAAAAATTCGAAAATCTCGAATAATATTATTAAAAATATTCTAGCTAATGGTAAAGGTTCACCAGATTGGGGAGTTATTTTATTTGCAATTCTACCAATTGTGTTTTTAATTAGATTATTGTGGATTGTTGTGAAAGCATTATTGTTTCCAGGAAGAACAGTATTGGATAATACAGGTTTGATATAATTATAATTAGTCCATATTATTTAGTTTGGTAAAATATTTTTAGTATGCATTTAAAATAATAAAAGAAAAAATGAAGTTCGATTATCTTTTTTGTGTTTATATAGAATATTATACTTATTTTGATAATAGATAACGACACAACTCATGTTATACGATTTGATCCACCTCCAACTTATGATGAAATAAAGACATCTAATAGCAAGTTGGAGTACGAAAATGAATCATCCCGATCACAAAATTTATCGAATATAAACAAACAAGAAGTTAAGTTTAGGTCAAATACTAAACTGCCTACATATGAAGAAGCTCTTAATATGTAATTTATAATTGTTTTATTTCTACTTTTTACTAAATTTATATAGTCAATAGATTATAAGAGAATTTCATTAAGTTTTGTATTATAAGGTGTTTTAATGCGATTTAAATTGTAGTTTTAATAATTAGATAAACAAAAGTAGTTTAATCGTTTTATTTCAATGTCTGTTTAAATTTAAAGCTTCAAAAGTAAAATGTAACTGATGACCCACTGGCCGGATCCAGTTCACTAACATAAACTTTCGACCGCTGACTTAATTTTAAGTTAAAAAGTTCTCACAAAAATACATAATAGTATAGTTACTATTCTGTTGACTTTTATTTTATAAATCTTATTTTTTACCTAATTTGACAAGACTAAACGCTTGATGATTTAGGTTTAAGAAATTAATGTACTTAAAAACCACTAGATTTATGCTATCGCTAAATTTAGCATATGTGATGTTGTTAATGTAGTAAAAAGCAGGCAGATTCAACTTTATCGAAATAAACTAATTTGTGCATCAAAAAAAATAAATCTTTTAAAAAAGCATCGGATTATATTTTTGACCAAGCATGCTTTTTTGCAATATTTTGAAGTTTCTACAAAATAAAAACGACATAAAACAACATTTTATTGGCAAAAAAAATGAATTGATGTTTTACTATATTTCAAACTGCCATTCATGTACAGTGATTTTTTATTTCAAAGTTTATCAAAACGCATCATATCATCGAACTTCTGCCACCACGTGGTAGTCGGGCTGTTATACATCTTCAGCCAGCCTGGTGCACCTTAAAATAAAATAAATTTATGAAATTTTAATAAAATATTCTTGAAAGCATTAGATTTTGGCTACATAAAAATTAATTTTACAAAAGAAAAACACTGTTAATTTAAAAAATACTAACATTTAAATTTAAAACTTATATTAATTAGACCAAAATATGTGCTCTACTGTCAATAAAGTCAGTGAATTATAAAAGGAAAGTAAAAATGCTTAAAAATATTTTAAAAATATAGTTTTAGTAAGAAAATACATGCTTAATGAAAAAGTTTAAATCTATCTTAGTTGTTTTAAATTACTTGTGATCTATAATTTCTTGAAAAAAAATAGAATGCATCTTTCTATTAACTTTATAAACAATTAAGTTTTTGAAAGCTTTGGAGCTTTCATTTTGAAAAAAAAACTTAAACTTTATTAGAGTTAAATTTTATAGAGTAGGCTCAGTATTATGCTACAGGTAGGTACATATGAAAAAAAAACTTAACCAAGACTGCGATTACTATTTTCTGCAATTGATATTACATACAGATTGTTTAAATTATTTTGAATGTAAAGATAAGTAATAGTTAATAACGAAGTAGTACTAAACAAATAGAAATAAACGCAAAATAGTATAAATAACTGTTTTTACAATCAAGAAACAACATACATCCATATTCAATTTTTCCAAGTCTAAATGAATGTCATCTTTTTTCTGTAATAAATTTAAACTGTACTGACAATTTTAAAATTAAGATGACCATAAATATTTAAGTGTTTTTATTAAACTAAAGATTTCTTAACATTTGTATTTACCAATGTAGAATTTATTCGTTTAAATGGAGAAGGATTTAACAGTTGATTAAGTTAATTTTAATTTTTAAATAATAAAAGTTTTATATTTTTTGCAAATTTTTGCTTGTTACTTAACAAAAAATAACAAAAAACAGTAAAACTAACCAAAATAAATCTTTGGTCATCTGATTCTTTAAATCTGTAGAAATACCAATTTATTTTGTTTAGTTTAAGTTCTTACCAATACTTTTTTTGGTTTAGGTTTAAAATACTATTAAGATTTTAAATGCTTTATATTAACTGGTAAAATAGAAAAAAAATCATTCTTAAATTTTCATTCTTCAACAATAGACTTTTTCGGTTTCAAAATAAAATTCTTCATTCTATGTTAAATATTTAAAAAATTTAAGCAATTAAAAAAAAAAAGTAAATAAAGTAACATTTAACTCACAGTTCGTTAAAGATTTTTCTTTTAATTTTTCTGTCTTCATAAAACCTATCTAAGTAGTGTTTTACTACGGATAAGCTTCGGTCTGTGCGAAGCTGTTTGTTATAGTCTGTTATTTTTTCCTTTGCTTTGATTTCCTCTATGGGCTTTCCATTCTGTTATAATTATAAACTAAAAATTATTGTGCAGTTTTAGCAAATTAATTTTGTTTACAAAAAATTTAAAAATTATTAATACGGAGTAGTTTTAATTTGAAGTTTAAATAAGACAGCTAATTAGTCTCGGAAGTTGATATAAAATAGATTACTATGTAAAATCTTAATCAAAACAAATTTGAGTAAATATGAACAGACTGTGACTTAGAAAACAAAACCTTTTTTTTTCATTTTGTTGTATATTTAATTACTTAAATTATAAAGCAAGTTGGTTACTTTAACTTTGTAGGTTAAAATATAAGTTTTTTTTATTAACTTGCAGTAAAACCTACAACAATATATGATCTTAATATTTGCTTGAATAGCTAAGGTTTATTTACTAAGAGTTTTATATAATTAAAGATTTAAATTCATTAGAAAAACTGTTGTAGTAACTTTATAAAAAATAAAACTTTACAAATTAATGTTAACAAATTTTGTGTTTATAGTCTTGTTTATATTTTTTTAGTTTTGTAAACTTAAGTTTTAAACCCCATATAAAAGATTTTGACTATAATAATGTATCTTAAATTTTTTGAAACTTAACTTACCAAAACATTTAGGTTCGGATAGCATTCTTGCAGACGGCTGTAAATATAAATAATGTACAGTTTTACAATTGTTTAATGATAATTTAAAAAATGCTTTTAATATATTTGAAAATAATAAAATAAATTTTTGAAACAAAATTTGTTGATAAAAAATCTAAATGAAAAGTTATTATAATAATATGTAGATACCAGATATAGCTAAACTGTATGTAAAGGTTTCTTGCACTTGAAATTATGTTTAAAGCTGTCTTTTTTAACGAACTTATTAAATAAATATAATAGTTTTCTTGATAAAAAATATTTTTTTTGACTTTTTCATAACATTTTAAACCCCTTTAAGCTTACTTAATAAGTTTTAGCAAACTTACCTAACTAATACTTCTTGCGATACCTCTCTCAAAATTTCATCATAGGTCTTAGTTTCCTTTATTTTGTTACAGTCCTGACTAAACCTTGTTGGAAACACAGTTTTTTAACATATAAGTCGATTTCGTACATTTTAAAAATGTAATTAAACAAATATATAAAAATTTGAACAATTAAATCGTTGTTTTACTTAATAGCTTTATACTCTACTAGTTTATAATATTTCAAAAACTAGCAGTGGGTTGAATAAAAAGGCTTATACATTTACAACACACGTGTCACAATTATACATACTAACGTTAAACTGTTTAAATTCAAGTCATCTTCATTCACTGAAATTATCTCAATTGAATTCAAATTCCAACCAGCAAAAGTTGTGTATATTTGAATATTTGTTTGAAGTTTAGTACACGGACCCTGTTTGAAAATGATTTCATAATAATAAAGTTTTACAGATGATCAAAAACTTTATAATTTTGATGTTTATTCTTTAAGCTTTAATACGTGTAAAATTTTATAATGAAATAAACACTAAACAAATCAAGAGCAAAAAAAAAATGTTATAGTTTAATGTATTAATTTTTTAATCTGCGGTTTCTAAGGATAATCCAATATGATTAAAACCTTAATAAGTTAATGATCAAACTAAATTAAAAGTAAAATGTAAACTTTAACAAAACATATGTAGTCTCAGAAAAGACTAACTGGTTTTATACATTCTACCAAAGAAACACGTGTAACTGTAGAAACTCTTTTAACTAAATGCTTTAAAAGTTTGAAACAAAACTTATCATCTTTGCATTCTAACACATCCATCTGTGAAAAAATATACATTAATTTTTATTTATTTAATTAACTGTAATCTAAAAGCAAGCACTGCATATCATTTAAAAAGATTTGAATAAGGGAATTATAGTTCTTAGTTTTAAGAGTTTGTTGAAGTTTTGAGAACTGTTATTAAAAACAGCCATTGGTGAAACGATTCATTTCAAATAACAAACTGTTTGTTTAATCAGCTTCTCCATAAACTTTATAAAAAAAATTAAAAGTAGAATGCATGAACAATAAAATTTAACCTATTCAGAAAAATTTTATAAATCAGCAAACATTTTTTTTACAGTTGGTAAAAAATTGATGAATAGAAATAAATTATTCAAGTTTTTTTCGTTTATAAACAGAATTTTAAATTCACCTTAATCAACTATTATATTACTAATTTTATCAAAAAAACTTGTTAGAAACTAATCATAACTTACATCATGACAACAACTTTCTATTTGATCTGCTAACTTTTCAAAAATATAAGGACAATTAAAATTAATCTTCTCTTTGTCTGGTACGTTACTTTTAATAAGCCGGAACAAAAGAGACAAATCTAATCGTTTGTTGGTTCGATCATAAACATGCTTTACACATTCCTGTTTAGAGTTTATTAAATAGTTTTTAGTTGGAGTAAACATATATTTGATTAACTTTTTATGATTAAAATGTATAAAGTTTTCCTTGCTGGAAACATTACATTCGACTAAATGTTTCTAGTCTTAAGTTTCCAAACCTTAAATTGGGCACTTTTTTTTTGCAATACAACATTTTAATGCATAAGAAATTTAAAAATACTTATTTTAATAGACTACCTTGCTAACTATAAAATAAGGCATATATTATTTACCTCAAAACAACTTGTGTCGGTCGGTGTTAAACGAAGGAGGGTCAAGACAGATCCTTATTGGTCTCATTGAATACTTTATGTTAATGTAGTTTGAACAAGATGGAGTTTTTAAAAACTGAACAACTTTCTCAGCAACATTGTTTTCCTTGCAGTACACACGAAAATCACCTTCGTTAATATCTCTACAAATCTGCGATTTAAAAATAAATTAAGATGATTTTGATCTTTCAACTGAGTCTTTAGTGTTAAGTATATATTTAATTTATATCAAATTTAATGATACTAATACATTTGAAGTACTGAATTAAGTAATGCCAGTTACTTAGTAATTATAAAAAAATATTAAAGTAAACACACTATTTTTTAGACTAACCTTAACATTTTTAAACTTCGGAATCATTTTCCAAACGATACTTAATGTAATAATATCCACTGTAGTTTATTAACATTCCCTGTAAAACAATGAGTTTGATTTAATATTTAGATATTTCAGTTAAATTTAGCAAAATATGTTTTTTATAAAGACTTCTCTACATTTTTGATAATTTGAAATTTAATTTTTTATTTAGGTTTAATAATAATATAACAATATAAAAAATGTTACTGCACTAGGTATTTCTAAATAGTAAGACATTTTTCCTTTAATACTTTTATGATGTTTTTTTTTTAAACATGAAGTTAATTTAAATAAAACACTTAGAATGTAATTGTTTACATCTTATAAATTATCACCTATTTGGATTGATATATTTTATAAATATAAAACAATCTATGATTGCTAAATTTTTTTAAACAACTAAGAATGTGCAAAAAATTATAATGATAGTCATTTTTGAATTTTAAGTAAAGCTTGTAATGTATATTATTCAATTAATGCTTTTAAACAAGGTTGTCACTCGTATTTTTAAATTTATTCCAGGTTTTCCTAATTTTTTCCAGGTTGTTAAAATTAAACATTTTTGAGTCTATTTATAGTATAGAGTTAAGTTAAAGGTAAGAAACTGTGTTAGATAGTGTAAAAACATTGAAAACATACTGTAAAACTACTTTATATATGTTTTTTAACAAAAAAAATTGACAATGACAAAATGTTTTATTTATATGGTAGATTTTTTGAGTCACATCAAAGTTTTACTACTAAACATGTGAAAGATGTTAAAATTCTAGGTTTTTCCAGGTTTTTATAGTGAGTTTTGTTTGAAATTCCAAGTTTTTTCAGTTTTTTTTTTTTAATTTCTCAAATTCCAGGTTTTTCTAGGTTTTTTTGGTCAAAATTTTCAAATTCCAGGTTTCTAGGTAAAGTAGCAACCTTGTTTAAAGCTTTGTTTATTAAAACGTTGAGACTTAAGTTGTGCAAACAACTCTACGTCTATAAATCTAATATCTGTAAGTTAAAATAATTTGTTATCTATTTAGTGTGTTTATTTTGTATATTCATTTAAAAAAAAAACTTACTTTTATAAGAAAAGCTGTACAAGGCGAATATTGATCCTATTACGAATTTCACCAACTTGAATGACTTGTGAGTTGTCACTTCTTTTGAGAAAAAGTTCAACATGCTTAATTGTTGACTTTGATGGTAAACTGATAAAGTAAAGTTCAATAAAACATTTATTAAAGGTCACTAAGATTTGTACTTAACTTATAATAAAGAAATTTTTTTCAAATTATTTTTAACTTTTAGCAACTTGAATAAACATTTATTTTTAGTTTAAACTATCAAAATATTAAATACAAAAATTAAAAGTGTGTAGTTTAATTAATACATTAAAAATAATAATTTTTCAACATCAACTTTGTATACTTATTATTTTGCTTTTTCCTTATCGCTTTTTGGTTACACGGAATGCTTTTGATGGTAGTTCTCATGCTAGGTTTGAAATTCATTTTCAACTTATTCATGGTTCACTTCACGTTATCAAAAATTTTGCAATTGTTTAGTATATAATGCTGATTAAACATTCATAGTTATTTATTTCTTTAGCGTACCTAATATATAAAAACAAATCTTCAAACAAAGTATTTTAGGTTAGATATTTTTCATATTGATTTTTAATATAAATATAGATATAGAAAATAGTTCATAACATGAAAAATCTGAAAACAAAGAAATATGTATACTTTGGACTGAGTTTCTAAATAAATAAATTTAGAATAGTTTTCAATAAAAATTACATCCTTTACTTGTATTTGTGTTTAATTGTAATAGTTTACAAAAACTAAAGGTTTATTGTTTAATTATTATTAAATACTTTATAACTATAACAAAAAAAGTTTTTTTTCTTTTATGTACTCTTATGCAACTATAAATCACTAGTAGTATGAGTTAAAATTAATCAGGTTCAAACTAGGTTTATCTAGTTTGGTCTTTTTTGTTAGGAATAGACTACAAATATGGTTTTTACAGTTTAACATCATAACATTCTTTTTATATGAGGTCTACAAGACTTTTATTTTATTAAAAACATTAGTTTTAAAACCAGTAACTGTTCAAAAAGGTAAATATTAATCTGAAATTTGAAACCCTTTTTAACTTAAATGTAATACCAATATCAAAATGTTTAACTAGTAGAAAAAAATTATTTTTAATTAACTTATAGAAATATACTTAAAAACCTACAAAAGAAGTTATATAACAAAGACAATTTTAAAAACAAAAATTGCATCTCAATAAAATAGTTTAAGCTAGAACTATCTTGAATAAAAGTTAACTATACTTTCTTTCAAATCTTTTTATAAGAAAATTAGTAAAACAACTTGTAATTATTTTCCATTTAATCAATATAATATTCAGTTATTAATTGAATAAAATTATTTAAGAATAAGTACATAGTTTTAATAAAAGTTTTGAAGATTAATAATTAATATATTAAACATTAAAAATGTAAAAAGCTTTAGAATTTTAATGCAAAACATATAAAATAGTAATTTTTTTTTTTCATGCTGGTTATATACAAAATGGCTTGTTTCTGATTTATTTAGCTAACTAAACTAGTTTAGATGATTTAGTTTTATAATGTGTCAAAAGTTATATTGTTTATTAATAACTTTAACAAATTGTTAGTATAATTTAAGTATAGTTTACATTACATTTTCGAAAATTTAAGAAAAACTTGTAAACTATCATATATATACTGTTTTTTTTGTCAATTTTAAACAAATAGAACTCACTAGTTCTAATCAAAGAAAATAAAACTTTACCTATCTATTTTGATCTTTTTTCAATAAGTAGTTTACTACTAATTTAATCTTTTTACAATTTAAAATCATAACATTTTTAATATGAGGTTTTTATTAATAGTGAACATTAGAAAAAAAAATCAATACTATTTGTACTTGACTCTATTAAAACAATTAAAACAATTAAGTATTGTTTAGATAAAAACAAATTTTAAATAAAACAATAAAAATTCAAAAACTACTTAAAGTATACTCCTAACAAAACAGGTTTAGCTATTATCTTAAAATTCTTCTTTGGTCATCAAGGAGGTAACTTCCGGGAGGTAAATACTAAAAACTGTGACTAAGTTAGGTTACTTTTCTGCCATAAACTTTATTTTGTATAAAGAGGGACAAAAAAAAACTGCCATTTCAAAAACCTTGAGGAAAATTAAAAAAACAAGAAAAACTATCAAAAAACTTTTGGTAGCTAGTTGGTTACTACTTAGTTTTTTTCTACTTATATTACAATAACTTATAATATTTTGTATTTATAATCTCATAGTTTAGTAACAAAATATGCATAAATAGGCATAAAAAAGCTTTTATTATATTTTAATCATTTTGCATTCTTATTGGCTTATTTTGTATCATTCAACATTCAAACATATAAAGTTCGACATTGACAATAAAAAATTTATATCAAAGCCGTAATTTCACTAAATCGTTAAAACTGTCGCTTCAAAAGACGAACTTTTTTGTCACACCATTTTCTACAATGTCTAAGTACTTTTTACATTTTCAGTTTATTATAAACTTCATTTTATATCGTTTATTAATTATTTACACATAGACACAATTTTTCGATAACAAGAATTTGCTATGGACACTAAAAACACGAGGAACCAGTATCCTATGTAGAAATTTATTATTTAGAACATCTAGTTCCTCTTTAAATTTGCATTACAAGTTTTTGTATTCATCATAAAACACACGGTTTTCTAAATTTATCTTTCTGCATCTTTTTTACATCATAAGTTTTCTTTGGCTAAAAAATTAAGAAATGATCATCGTCTCCATTTTCTAGTAGTCCCCCTTAATAATTATTTACCTTTTTACTTTTTCACCGCCTTACTGATTAACGCCCCTGAAAACCATAATCGTCCGTAAAAAAGTAATATTGCTAACTTTGGGAAATCCTGGTTTAAATTGTGTTTGATTGTTTTTAAATTCCTGTGTACCTTTATCGCTTTTAGAGTCAAACTGTCTTAAACTTTTCTGTTTATTAACTTTTACAAAATCAACATAATGCAACAAGTAGTAATAAAATCAATTTAAAAAGATCAATTAGCTGACTATAAACTAGAAATAAAGTTCAAAAGTGTTACATTATATATTCTTTAATTAAGACTATATATGCTTAAAGTAAAATTAAGCTGCTTCTTAGGTTGTTCATCTAAAATATACTTAAAAAAAACATTGCTAAAACTTAAAGCAAAGCACTAATTTAAACAACTACAACTTAACTATGCATTTTTATTTCAAATATTTCGCATTTTGGTTTAAAATACTGTACTTAAATTAATTACTACATTTATTTTGAATACCTGCGGCCCGCGAGAGACTTTTTTAAGAAAGTTGGTCGCGACTTATAATAAGTTGCTGAATTAAAGTAAAGTTAGAAAACAAAATAATGATTTGAATAATATTTTATTAAGGTTTTACAAAATTATTTAATTTTCCAAAAAATGACGTAGTAATCGGAAAGCTTAAAAATAAATTAAATTGCAGAAAATATAGACTTTAAGAGTTTAATAAATGTTTTAAAGTATGTTGTGTTTTATATAGACTCATTTGTCAAGCAAAAGAAATATGGCCTTCAGAAAAGCGATAAAAACATTAATTTTCTCGTCTTGTATTTCACTGAACGACTACAAGCAGTCGAACAATGCACTGAACCTGGCCAAAGACAAGTATGTAACAAAAGGCAGTGAAGGATGCGATTCACTTCAACCAGAATTCAGGATTCACCCGGAAACAGTCGGTTACAAATTCAACAAAGATTGGGACTCGAAAAAATTCAAATCAATCAGGTAGGAAAGCGATACATTTAAAGCAAACTTTCATTTTTTCTCAGATGTTACTTTTAGTAGTTTTTGTTAGAACTTTTAGATTCAAGCTTACAACCAATAGTTTATGCTTTTTTGCATTTATACTTTTGACTCTTTAGTCAGTTCATTTAGTAGTTTGTTTTTATTGTTTTTTTTATGTTTTTCTACTTAATTAAGTTTACACAACTACAGTATACTCACAAATAATATCTACTTTAGTAAGTCTATCATTTTTATTTACTTCTTATTTAATTTAGGAATAAAATAGTACATGTTCATCACTTCGTACAAGTACTCCTACTGCACTGAGAACTTTGGACCGAAGGGAGAAAAACAGTTCAAGGACATGACGTCAAAGTTGGAAATGTGGCTGCAAAACAGAACTAACGCCAACAACTTAAATGTTGATATCAATTCCGCAGACGACAGACATAGCCAGCAGACTGCGTTCAGACTCTAATGCACTTTAATAAGGTTTGTTTTGACCAAAATAAAATACTTGCTAATAATAATCATTAAAAAAATGATCTCATTTAATAACCTTTATCTTAAACTAAACGTTAACTAATGCTAGTTAAGGCCATAGGGGGGGGGGGGGGGTAAATTATGTTTTTTACAAATTGATCTAATTTTATAGAGTTTTTTATAAGCTTCAAAATGCTTTTTATCGTTTTCAAAAATTCGAATTATTTTTTGAGATATGACTAGTCAAAGTCGGGCCGCATAATAGGTTCCCTATAGGAAGGGAAAACTATAACAGCGGTAAAAGACTATTTCATTTGAAATCTACCTCCTCCTACATTTTTCAAGCAATCTTCTTCAAACTTTCACAGTCTAATCTTTATACAATAACAAAAAAACTTTTCTTTGGAATAAAAAATATTTGTAAAAATATAATTTTTTTTGAAAAAAAAACAATTTATTTTTAATTATTGTGATAAATTTTTTATTTTTGAAACTATTTAAATTCTAAAGTAACATTTTTTTCTTTTATTATAAGGAACGTTTCCTGAAAATTTGAAGAAGATTGCTTCAAAAATGAAGGAGGAGATAGATTTTCTGTGAATTTTTAAATTTCCGAGAAAATTGACCTCGAAAAATTTGCGGTCCATACGTTTATATTGGAAAAATTTTACAAAAAATTAAATATCTCAAAAGTTGAATGATATTTTTGAATTCTATAAAAACTGGCTTGTAGATTATACTTAAAGCTTTCATATAAAAGCCAAAGTTAATTTTTGTAAAAAAATGTTGGACCCCCCTATGGCCTTAACATCAAAAGTATCTGTGATAACAATAAAATATCAAGTATCAATAAATAAAATGTAAAGAGGTATTTTTTTGGTTTACAAAAATGCATTTTAGACGGCTGAAACTTTTTTAAATGTTAAAATGAGCATAATGTTTAATAATAATTTGAGACTACCATATGCTTAGACCAGGGGTCGGCAGGCAGTTAGTGGTCGCGGGCCCAAATTTCAAGTTTCAAAGTCTTCGCGGGCCGCAGTTTTAGTTTTAGTGACATTTGAATAACCTTATGATTTTAGTTTTAGTCACACTAGAGAAAAGTTTTACTTTTATTCACCTTATTTATTTAAAATGACTTTTAGCTATACATAGAATGCCTATTCAAATAAATATTCATTAGATTATGATTTACATTGACTAATATTGTTAATAAAATATGTACTTTCATAAGCACTTAATAAGTTAAACTTAATACATTTTTAATTTTACTTACAACCTAACTCTCTATAAAAACCTAACTTGAAAGACAATTTTTGGGTTACTTTTATATATTTGTTATATCATCAACACTTTTTCATATTTCTAAGAATATTTACTTCAAAAAAAGTTTTTGCGAGTTAAATAATTTACATTCATTAAGAAATTTAGTAATTAGTTAACATAAAAAAATTAATACAAGTTTGTATTCCAGAAAGCTAAAACAAATGATTTAACATAATTAATTCTCAAATACTTTAATAAAATATTTTATTAGTAATTAGACTTTAACATGGTTGCCACTTAAAAACAAAAAATGTCTGAGATGTATCAAACCAGCTTAAATTTATTAAAATTTGAAAAAGCTAAAAAATAGTTGTTAATCAAGCTTAAATACCTAGTTAAAATATCATCCTTATCAAAAAGTACACAAAGTGTAAGAAAACAAGAAAAAAATGCAATTAGTAACAGAAAAAAGTTTCACACACACCTGAGTTTTCAAGCTTTTAAAATAGCCTGTTTGTGTAGCAACCCAGTTAATATAAAATTCACTTCATAAAGAAATAACAAAGGTTATTAACAGTAAATAAATTACATGCCAAAAATATATAAGTCAGCTGGAATGAACAATTAAGTTTCTTAAACAAGTTTAAACAAAAGTATAAAATTTTATTGAGTCATTAGCGAGGTAGATTTTTTTTTTATTAAACATGATAGATAAAATATTAATTGTAAAATATACGACGAGCTACAAGAATAAAAAAAGCGTTAGTTAGGAGTTATTGCGAGAAACAATAAAAAAAATTCACCAAAGTTATTTCCGACAAAGCCACATTATTATCTTCAGTAACTACAGAATAATCAGAAAAAAATGTTAAGGAAAGTTATAAAGTATGAAAATTTATTACCTAAAATGAGACATCATTTATAATTGAAAACTTTTATAAAGAATTGATGTTGGCGGTAATAAAAAGCTTTTGTTTATTTCTTCAATGACAACATGAAGTCGTGTTTAGGAAATGCATTAAGGTTATAAAGTCGCATAAATCAAATTAGGACTTTAATTAACTGTTAACATGAGAGCACTGATAGAAAACTATTGCTCATCTGAGAATTTTTATTAGAGATGTTTTTACTAACTTTGACATTTTAGTAAAATTTCTTGATTTTGTTCCAACGCGAAGCACAACAATCGGTGAAATTTTTAAGTAAATGTGCAATTTACCAATACGGAGTTTTTGGAAGTACAATTCTTTCTTTTATTTTTAATATAAAGTTTAATTAAAGTTTAAAAAAATGTCTTAAAACAACTATCAAAAATTAAAAAATACTGTTAAGCTACTATAATATATTTTTTGATATAAAAACATTTATTTGGTAATTTATTTTGATTCAAATCGAAATTTCATTACTTTAAATGTAAAAATTCTTTGAAATTTTAGGTTTTTTCAAAAATTCTCAAATTCAATATTTTTTTCTAAAATTTTTAACCGTAAATTCACAAATTCAAAGCTTTTCCGGATTAATTTATTTTTGGCAACACTGATTGTTCATTCTTTAATGTACACAATAATATAAATAATATTTTGAATTATATCAGCTGCAAGACTTAAATTTTAAAATATATTAAAACTCAAACTAACACTGTGGATTGAGCAAAACATACATCATAAGTTTAATCTGCCACTCTTTCAAGCAAAAAATCCAGCCTGAGTCAACAAAAACATTCCTGATGTTTTTGTATACAAAAATCCAATTTCTAGCCAAAAACTTAAAAAATGGCTTAGTTGGCCTGAGATTTGAAGTCTTCAAATAGTAATAGTCTGAGTGTGTGGCAATTTTAGTTGTTTATTTGCTTGAATTTGAACTATTTTGTTATAAATTTACCACCCCTATATCTAGTTTATATTAAATAGGTAGCTCCAAAAAACAGTAATTGTGTCTATTGATATGCAAGGCATAAAAGTTAACTTAGCTTGAAAAAACAATGTTTGAAAAATGGAATGTATACCTAACAAAAACTATATTAAATTATGTCATATATATTGTTTTAAATGTGTCTGTACAAATTTAGATATGACATTTATAAATAACAATGTTAGAAAAGTATGCAGAAACTAAACTTAAACTAAACTAAAGTATTAAATAAAAAGTGGTTTAAAATTAAGTATTTTTTTAAGTTGGTGTGCATAGAAAACTTATAAAAAGTTAAAATGTGTCAAAACAAAAATCAAATGAACCTTATTTCTTATTATTATGTTATTTTAAATGTTTTCACACAATACTAAAAAAATTATAAAAGAAACTGAGGTATAAAAAATATTGAAAAAGAATTATCTAAGCTATAAATGACACTTAAGTTAATTACTGTGCATTACTTTTGTACAAAATGGAAAATATTTGCATTTAGTTTATTTAATAAATAGGTATTATATAACCAAATTATCAAATCCAAGCACTCTTGACACTCTTTTTTCAGATAATTACTTACTGTTGTAAATAAGAAGTAATTATGAAACTGAGAAACATATCCTGTTAGAACGCTAATCTGTCTTTTCACGTTTTTAAACTAAATCAGTAATTTCTTAAAATTATTTAAAATATTATATAGAGACTTAAAATAAAACTAATCAAATTAAGTCGAATTACCGAAAAATTTAACTAGAAATATAATTTTGCTCAGCAGGCCACATTTACATGCTCGCGGGCCACAAAATTTTCTTAATTTTCTTTGGCGGGCCGCATTCCATTCAAAAAAATAACATGCTCGCGGGCCGCAGATTTACCCTTCGCGGGCCACGATTGGCCCGCGGGCCGCAGTTTGCCGACCCCTGGCTTAGACCTTACTTTTTTAACAACTTTTATCAAACCATAAAGCTTTCTGTGCTAGAAAAATGTGCAAAGTTATAATTGTAAGTCAGTTTTTTCCCTTATTTATTGTGATATACTTTTGTTTAGAATTTTCTTACACTAATTAGTTATTTTTTTACACTAATTATTTTTACACTAATTAGTCTTATTCGTAAAAACAATTAAAAAATTAAGATCTAGATAAAAATTTTTATTTGAAATTTAGATATTTATGTTCTGCCACAAATTATTACTTAGAAATTACATTGTCATGAGATAGTTGTAATTTCAAAACAACACAAAAACTAGATCTTTTTAGTGTAAAAATCTTATGAATAATAGATACATTTCAAAAATATGAATTTACCTTAATGACAGTAAAAGATACTATAAGTTACGGTAGAGAGCAACATCTCTAAGGTATGCATTTCGAACTGAGGTTAAATGTTTATTCAAAATTCAAAATAGTTTTCTTCATTTATTTAATTTTACTGTTTAGACAAATAAACCTTTTTAAATTTTAGTAACTTTTACTAGTCGTTTAACAGTTAGTTATACAGATTTCGAATCACTACATTTCGATAGTTCTTTTTTTTTCTATTCTAGATTCTTTTCTGGCAAAAAAAACCTTTTAGTTTCAACAAATCAGTTTGAAATTGATTTAAATTGACTGAAGACGGCAACAGTTCTTGATCGTCGAAAGTACATTAACTTCTAGTGTGATTAGGGGGCAATTGCCGTTCAGAGAACATCGTTTAGAAGGCCACAGTTAACTCTGGCGTTGAGACGAGGTTAATAATTTTCAGTTCATAACTATTAGATAAATTATAAAACATAAATAAAAGTAGTTCAAATAACAAATACTTTCGGACAGTTATTCAACATTTTTGTATTTTTCAGTCGACAGTAGTCTATAATTTTCTTACTTTTATTTTAGCTTACAGGTATTTTTTTAAACTAACAACAAATAACAATATCTAAACTAACAGCATTTGTTTTTTTTTTATATACTTGGTACAAAAACTTAAGTAGTATATTTACTACTTAGTGGCGATTTTAAGTTTTCTTTTTGTCAGTACTTTCTTTTAAAACTAAGTAAAATATCATGAAAAAGAATTTTGTTTTCCAAGATAACTAAGTATTTATCTTATATTGAACCAATGTATATTTTAGTTTTGAAAGATTTGCTTCTAGTATTCTTAATTGTAGTGTGCATGTTGATAATTGTATTGATATATTATATGTTCAAATGTACCAATGAGCGTAGCAACTTATCAAATATACATAACGCAACAGTATCATACACCGCAAGTATAGCTTTTACAATAAATAAAATAAATAACAACATATAACGGAGTTATTCTAGTGAAGAACATGGCTCATCTGTGGTTTGAGTCAAGGCTCCAATACAGCTTAAACTAAGTTTCAGTCAACTAACAAAAAATTTGGCAACTTAATAAGATTTTTCTTATTATTAGATGTAAAGGAAATTTTGATAGTGTCCTTAAACGCTTTTATTATTAAAAATTGTATTCCAATAAACTAATCGTGTAAGTTTTAATAAAAAAAATTAAAATATAAGTTAAAACGTAAAAAATTATTTTAATGAATTCATCAAAAACCTGTTTTTGTTTAGTTTAACCCCTACACTCAATAACGAACTTCAAACTTATATACTTATATTTTATTCAATAAAGTAAAAAGCACATATTTTATTTTTTTAACTAATCTAAGCTTACACAGCTAGTTTTATACTTTTTGTAGAATAATACGTTACTCAGTCGCCATAAAGTGTGTAAAAATTTTTCAATGAAAACAAAATTATGTAATAATGAACGAAAAAATTAGGTTTAGTTAATTAGTCTGTCATATAATAAACATAACTAAACTTTTAAAATCTGTTACCTCATTTTAATCGATGTAATTAATGTATAAACATTCTAATAAGTTATAACATATATTTTTACAGAGAATTCAGCATTTATCATTTTTATACTTTCTGTATAAAAGTATTTGCAAGTATACAAATAATATTACAATAAAAAACTTGTAAAACTTCTCAATATAACAATTATTATCTTAGTTGAGAAGCTTTACTTTGTCAAAGGACGTGTTTTAGATAATGTAATTCTATTATTTGATAATATGTAGACTTATTTTTATCAAAAAGGCAAAAATTACTCTAGCTCTTTTTAATTACTTAAACCAGTATTCCGCTTGATTTAGATCCGTTTTGACATTAGTCTAAGTAACATCCGACCAAATCTAAGACTTTTATTCTGAATTTTTATAAACTAAACAATTTTTTTTTATAATTTTAAACAACTGTATAATAAAAGAAAGTCCGTTTATACGTTTCTATTAAACAAGTATCTTTTACAAATTTGATATTCTTAACTTAAAATTTTTGATCTTATTGCATTATTATTTATATGGTAAACCTTAACATATTTTAACTAATATACAAATAATAAAAAAGATATTTATTTAAAGTTTAAAAATTGTAAACGAAAACTTGAATTTTCAACGTACAAAAAGTCTAGTTACATACTATAAAAGTAAATAATATATCAAGACTACAAAAGTATCACAATTTTCTAAAGTACAAAACTAATTCTAAATAACAAATTATATTTTTAGTATACTTATGTTTATTGAACGACAAAAACAGCTCAAAAAGTGCCTGGTCTTTAGACATGGTTCACAAAAAATATTTATGTTATTTAGTCATACAACACTTGGATATCATTAATATTTTGGTAAGTAAACTCAATTTAAAAATAAGTTAAATAACGGTATAACAATTAAAAGCCTACTTGACACTAACATTTTTTGATAGACAATTAAATAAAAATAATAAACCTTGGAACATTTTATTCATATGAAAACTTTAACTTTTTTAAACTGGATTAAAAACTAAAAAATAAATAAATTGAGCCTATACCGTAATGTAATAAATATGTAATGAAGAGATTGCTCAAGAAGTTCACAAATCAAGAATAAGAGGACGATAGAAATCGTGTTTTCCAAAAACAACCTGTTTACTTTCTATTATTGTGTATCTTATTGTATTCAAGTAAAAGTCGAAAAACTGGGTAGGGGTTCCAAAAGTATAGTAAAAGTCTTGCTGTAACTATCATAAACTTCGCTACTCCTTTTCGTGCCACAAATCATGTAAAGCTTGCTGTTTACCGATACTGAATCGTGTCCATATGTTTTGTCCTACCATATCAGGCATGCGAGACCAGGTGTTGTCAATGTGGTCATAGGCAAACACTTTGTTCGACTTGAACGCGGCCTGTAATGTAATATTTACCACCAGAGATTATAATTCTACCTTCAAACACAGCACATGCTGCACGTGATACTTTGTCAGGCATATTTCTTATTTCATACAATTTTTCATTTCTGTGATCGATTGAAATACATTGCGCTTCTTTAGCACCTAAAACGTATAATCTATCCATAAGAACACAGGCTGTATTGAACATGTACTCATCAAAATGATTCCATAAAATTTTGTGTGCTCCTGTGATGGTTGAATATTTATGTAAAGATACACGGTCAAACAAAAAAAAGCTTCCATTACTAAAAAGAGTTTTTATAACATGTCCAGATGTTACAACTTGATTTGATACAATTTTATTGCTGTCACTAATTTGACACAGATAGCGATCTGAACTATCAAAATCACTATCTTTGTTGTCTAGAAGGCACAAATAAAACGTTTTATGTTCACAGTAACGGCTTTGATAATATGAAGATTTTGGATCAAATATTTCTTTCCTTTTATCACTTTTTTTATCTTTTATCACTTCATCTATAAGTGTTATACATTCACTGCTATTGCAAAATAAGTTTTTACTTTTTAAATACTTCAATGCTGCAAAACTTAATAAAGGCAAGCGTACTGCTTTAATAAGTACTTTTGTGTATTTAATTCTATTCAAGAAGTCGTCATTTATCCAAGCTTCTACAAAGTTAGCTACCTCAACTTCTGAAGTAATTTTTAGTTTGGAGCTCATACAAATCCGGTGTATTTTGCTGAATGGCAAATTAATAAATGTTTTGTTTTTCAATATTAAATAAAACCACTTTTCGATGCGCTCAAACGCACAAACTTCAGTACTTCCAAGGTTGTTGCTCTTCAAAACTTCGTAAAAGAAACAGGCATTTTCGGGGTTGATATTTTCTTCTACAGTAGTCGCTAAGGCGTCTTCAATTTTTTCAGTGTTGAGTGTTTTTGACAATCTGTTGAATTTCAACCGTAATCTCCATGTCAACAATTTTTTTCCTGTTTTTAATTGTAATGAATATGACATTTAACTTATTAAAGTACCAGCTTTAAGTAATTTAGTAGTTTTCGGTAAAAAGCAGAAGTAATATCTTAATTTTGCAAATAACTAACTAATGCTAAGTAAAAAAACTTTTTAATTGAATATAAACAAAAATTCTAGTATAAACTAATTAATTATGCCAAGTTACATGAAAAGGTAAAATGTAATTAAATATAAGTTAAATTTAAAACAAAAAAATATATATAACAAAGTGTTAAAATATAGGTACTGTGTAAAATACTTAGAAATACCAGCAGTTTACTTACTGTTTTTTTCAAATACTAAAAAATCTTGTTCATTCTCTTCTCTAACTAAATTAATTGAATGTTTAACAAAGGCTTGTAAAACTTTTTTATCATCTTGAAATGAACAGTTTAGATGTTCATTTAGTACTTTATTACAAAAATCACTTAAATTTGCATCAGCTCTACAAGTTTTGAGTTTAATGTTTGTGCAATAAAAATTACAATTCGCTCTCTTATCTCCTTTTCCCATGCTTTTTTCTTATAAAAATTTATAATATATAAATATAAAATATATATAAAAATTGTCACAATAATTTTTTTTAATATTTCTAAATTATTCAGTGTTTAAAACTTTTGTCTTTTTATTATAGACCTTAATTAACTTCAAAAGGAATAAAAAAGTTTACTAAACGGAAAAAAAAATACCTAAAAAACAAAAATAAAAAGTTAGTATTAGTTTTATACTAATTTTTAGGTTTTTTTTTTGCAGTCAAAAATGATCTATTGGGTCATAAACTTAAACTTTAACTAATAGGTTTAAATTCAATTTTTTTGATTAGTAAAGTTGCTAAAATTTAAGTTGAAATAATTATTTAGTTTATTAATCCAAACCGATTCCATTATCAGGGTTTGACGTTAAGTTAAAATGACCGGCCCACCAACAATTATCTTATTGTTTGGAATAAAGCTAAAAACAAAGTGCGCATTTATACGTGTCAATCACTTAAATCTTGTTTTGAAACTCACACTAGATCAAACGGGAACAGTTAACTTTTACAACAGCGTCACTTGTGCACGAGGGGACACTTCTGCAGTTCGTCACTTTTGCAAGAAGAATAATTTATAAATATAATGTACGAAAGTAAAAAAAAACATATAAAATACTAAAAAACAAACTGTAAAAAGATAATAAGATAGAAAAAGAAATAGTTACCGACTGGGGGTAAGGGTTATTGGTAACAATGAAAGTAAAATCAAAAAAAATACAAAAAAAATTAGATTAGTAAGTGATTAAAGTAAAAAAATTAACTAATAAAAAAAAAAGTAAAGCAAATAAAATAATATGCAAATAAATTATCAAAAACTACCGACTGAGATAAGGGTTAGGGATAACTTTGGTAGCAAAAAATAAAAAAATATATAGAAAAAAATTAAATGTTTTTCAATCTGTGCAAAGGTTTTTTGTGCAAAAGTGAGCCTCTGTGCAAAAGTGACGCATTTTAAAAGTGTCCACTAGTGCTAAAGGGACGCTCGTGCAAAAAAAACACCCCCAGATCAAGCATCTTAAATCTAAGGTCCACGTAAGGTAAACAAGATGCAGTCAAAAAAAAAATTACAAGTTGCAGCTCTCTGAACTTAAACTGATCTTGATTTTAAGTTCTGAATAGCATCTGAAGTTTGAACTAAAACTTTATCTAATTACCCTGACTTGCTTTCGTTTGAAACACAAAAGACTGCTTTTTATAGTTTGTATGCCGAAATTTTAAAAAGCCTTATGAGATGTTTTTATCCTATTTTACTTTTTGATATTTAAGGATTAAAAAATATGTTGTACTTGATAACTAGCTAGACTAAATTGAGCTAAGTACCATTTATAAATTAACATTAGGTATATGTGAAGAGTATTCCTAACACTTGAAAAAAATAATTTTGGACACAATACTAATATTGATGTTGTTATCACAAAGGCAACGTCGTGTCACCCTAAACTTGGATCTTCAGACCTTTATCAATATTATTGAAATAAGTAAAACTCAATAATGTTGATAAAGCTCTGAAGACCCCAAATAAGGTTAAAACGACGTTTTTTTTTTTTGTAAATAAAGTTAAGATTATAATAACATAAGAAAAAACGAAATTATATATAGTTAATAAAAAATTGAATAATTTTGGTCCAGGAGTTAAGCAAAATTTACAAGTTTTATTTACATTTTTGAAATAAAAACAGAAATTTTAACTTTTTTCATATTGTTATAATGATTTTCCTTTTTTAATTAACTTAGCTAAAAAAAATAGCCGGGTAATAAAATAATTAAAATAGATAAATTTAAATTGTAAAGCATACCAAAGTTTTTACAAAATGTTTTACAACATCCATAATCCAAATTACAAAAAAACTAGCCTGCAACAATTTTTTTCAGATAATCAAGCAATTAAGATTGAGAGATGTTATGCAAAATTCATTACTTATAAATTTACAAAACATAAAACATTTTTAAGATATTTATAAATATTAGTGTCTTAGTCAGTATAATAGATTTACATGAAATTAGTTAGTTAATCTACAAAAGACTTTCTAAATAAAACTGGGAACAAGTAACAAAATAATTAAATTCATAAGTGCCATTGTTGAAATAAATGTTTTATCAAAAATATTCAAGCTATTCATTTTAAATTAAAACAAAGAAGATTTTAGTTAGTAATCAGTATCAGAGCTACTGGTTTCTTAAAATTAGAATCCGCAGTGGTTTGTGGTAAACTAGTATTTATGAAAAAATTGAAAAAAAAAAACAATGAGTGTAGGAAAATTTGTCAATAGAAGAAATGAAAATATAGAGGTTAAAAAAGTTAATTATTGAAATTTCGTTTCAGATTTAAGCAGAAATAAATCAGAAATTTGCGAAACATTATTAACAACCTAGGTTTCCAAAACTATTCTCCTACAATTTGTAATTTAAAATAGATAAAGTTAGTAACATTAGGTCGGAGTAAGTTTGATATAACAACAGTTTTAGAGATGTGTGTCTTTTTTTAATGGTTAGACTTTATAAAACCCAAAAAAGACTTTTTTTTAAAGGTATAAAATTAAATATTCAGATAAAGTGACATAATAATTAGAATAAATTAGAATTAACGTTGTTCGATGAATTATTAAATTAAAAATAAGTTTTACTTTAAAGTACGCACTTGTGCAAAACTGCTACAGTAAATCATAATGAATTTTATTATAAAAGGTAACTAGCATTTATTCAAAAAAAACTTATCAGTTTTAATTTAAAATTTGAAAAATATTTTTAGCCTCTAGTAATTTTTTACTGGATGAATAAAACCGACCACCTTTATTTAATTATTTTAAAAGTGACTATAATAAGAGGATTAAAAAAGAAATTACTAAAAATTCAACAACAACTTTGATAACTTAAGTTTTGTGCTGTTGTAACAAACCATGTGACTTCATTCATATCAGTTGAATTTTTTTTTTTTTTTTAAGCAGTTAACCTAAAAATCTTTAACTAAGTAATTTTAAGTGAATTTAAGTGACTACTTTTACTAAGCAATTAGATACGGTTTATAACAGTCTTTATGTAAAGCTTTATAATTATAACTTCCTTTAGCAATTGATCAGATTAAATAAACTTACTACTTTAATATTCTAAAACAATTTGGCTTTACAATTAAAAACTTAAACTTTCTCGTTGACGAGGACTGGAGGTATGTTTTTTTATTCATATTAACATATTATTATGAAAATTAACTAATTATAGTAATAAAGCTTTATGATAAGCTTGTACAGTGCATATGAAAACTAATACATAAATATAAATTAACTTCTTAACAAATCGTTTTTGAACACACGTCTTGATGATCAGTTAGAAACGTAATACTATTAAGTTGGACAACTAAACAATATAATTTCTACGCAAAACTAAGGCGATCATAGCACTTTTGTTTTAAAATTAAATATACCAATAGACTTGCAGTTAAATTGAAATGTCGTTTTTTCCATCAAACTAACCGTTTAATGATATTCTAAAAAAATGGTACATTGCACTTACAAAAAAAGTATATTTTAGAAAAGTAAGAGTTCTAAATATTGAAAAATGAGTTAATTGAGTAGACTAAAATAAAACAAAAAATTTACTTACCATAACAAATCTTTTTACAATATGCTTTACATTTTGTCTTAAATATTTTTTTCAAAGCAGAGCAAAAAGCAAGTTTGTAAAAATCTTCTATTCAAAGGTGTTTTACTTTTGACCGAAAGTTTTTAGGACGATTTAGAATAAATAAATAATGTTTTAACAAACGTTATAGTTACACCATGCTTAAACTTTTGTAACTAGTCTGTTTACCATATTAATATAAAAAAAATCTTTTAAAAAGTTTGTTAAACCACATTCGAATTTTTACAGAGCGCGAAAACTTATTTAGGAGTGTTATTTTGGTGCGATGAAATATAAAGATATTTATTTTTTATTTTGCCATTGGTATAGTTCTAAGACTAAAGGTAAAACAGCCAGAATTGCTTTATTTTCTTAAGACATTTTGTTGTTTGAAAATTTTCATCATACTGTTAAATTTGTTTTATTTAAAAACTCTTATATTTGAAAATATGAACTGATTTTAAATTCTAATGAAGTCATTATGAAATCATAGTAGAGCATATTTAAAAAGTAAGCTTTTTTATATTACTTTTTTAAATTAAACTATCTTGATTTTTCCCTTAACACTACAAATAATTATCTTCTTTTTTTTCATCTTTAACTGTATTTTGAAAAGGTAAATTTAGACTAGTTTGATTCTTTTAATTTAACAATATTTGGCCAGACTTTTTTTCTTAAACCATAAGCTTTTTTTTATTTTTACAGTGTCTCTATGCATTAAAGACTATCTTTTTAATTCTTTTTTGTTTTTTTAGATTATTAGTGTTTCAGATTTTTTAAAGTTTTTACAAAATGTTTCTCAGTGTTTCTACATACTTCTATTTTTATTAAATGTTTATTTTTTTAAATAAGTTAACCTGGTGACAGTTAAATTAAAAACATCTTGTATTTTCTCTGACTTTTTTACTTATAGTTTTAGTCATACTTTTTGAAAATATGACTAACTTTTAAAATTATCTTTATAAGTTTAAATGAAAGATCTAATGAAGTTCATACTTTAATAATCTGTGTGTGGTGGCATTTTAATTGATAGTTCATAAACAGTATGAATGATTCAGCGCGTTCGACTGTTTAATGTAAGATTTTTTGATTCAAGTTCGGGGACGGGTTTTAAGGCTAATATTTTGTACTGAGTGACCGTTGCTGTCTTATGCTATACAATTGTATACATATAAACATATATATTTCTATTATCAAATACAAACTTCTTTTTAATGAAAAATAATGCACACAGCAATTTTGATACACTTAATTATGGTTTTCGACGTGTTTAAGGAATTCTTTTACTAAAAATATTTAGGAATCTTTTACACTTATTATCAAAAAAGAAGATAAAGACTTGGGATTATGTTTTAATTATTTTATTAAGAATTAAAGATATAGATTAATTATAAAAATGTTGCTTTGTGTTTTACTACAGTTTCAAATTTATAATTCTAAATCTAAATTCAAACATCCATGCACCTTAGAAACATTTAGACAGTTATTGTCGAGTTATTTAACGTTAAACTGTGTTCAAGTGGTGTACGACTCGATAACTTAAAGCTTGCTAAGTACACTAGGTCTTCGGACTAAAAATTTTTTTTATAGTTCAATAAACAAAAATAATATAGATTACTTGAACTGGATTGCTGGTGTTTATTGAGAAGTTTCAACTGCAGGCAAACTTCATCTTGATATAAAATACTTTATAGTTTTAAAACTACTATTTTTATATTAAATACTACTAAAATATTATTTTTAGATTATTTGATTTATTTTTTATTAACAACACTATATGCTTGAATTACGATTTTCTAACCCTAATTAATATTGTTTTTTGATTTTTATAAAAGATATAAGACACAATTCTTATTCCATAACCATCTAAATAGTAAAATCTAACGCAAACTTTTGTTAAAAATTTCGTTAAAATTTTTGATTTCGTTTACTTTTTTTAATTTGTGTAGTTTAAGACAAACTGTTATCGTATGCTTGTTATATATTTTTATATAATTTTTCTTTTCCTGGTTAACTGAAATGTGTTTTATTTAAACAATAAATTAGCGTATCAAATTTAAATTTTAATATTTCAATTGCTATTCGAGTAAAACAAGTTAAAATAATTTTAATAAAATAACAAAATTTAATAATAAAAATATTACTTTAAACTATGAGCATTTCAGTAAGTCAATATTGTAATATTACCAAGAACAAACAATTTACTTTATTAAAAGAAAATAGAAAAATCTTATAAAACAAATAAAGAATCATTATAGAATTTTTACGAATACTGTATAAAAGCACAAGTTTAAAAGCATAGAGTTTTAATTAACATTAAGTATGGTTTTACAATTTTAAAAAGTAGTTAAATTTTTTTTTCACTTTATTCACTCAAGATTATCTTTTTTTTATACTTTATTGATAACAACGGTTAGTTTAACTAATACAAGTAAAAATAGAAATTTAGGTATATAAGCGTCTATCAATATTATTTTCACATAGTTTTTTTTATCCAAGATTAGGCAGATGTATTGTAGATACACTCGTATAAAGTAGCTTTTTTACCTCCACTTCCAGTTATTATGTATCTATCATTTTTCGAAACATCACATGTTAACAATAATGCACTTTCTTTGTTCTGTCGTAATGTTTAAAAAACATAATCAAAACTTATCTTTAAGGTTTTGAAAACTAAATGAATAATAATGACCTAAATGCTTCAGTATTTTTAAAATGTTTAAAATTGAAATTTTAAAAATTATGTCAAGTCTGCAGTTTATTAAAAAATCTAGTAGACAAAAGTTTATAATTACAAAAAAACCGGCTACATGGTATTTCTGATATTTAAAATTTAAATAATAGTTTTTTTACAGAACAACAACTTTACAAACATAAATTATTTTTAGACACTAATAAGAGATTTCTACTTGTTTTTAAATTATTTGGAATGTATATATAACTCTTTAAAAAGATTTAAAAAAATTGAAATTTCGGTGTTTAAGTTGTCCGTATTTGAATAGTTGTGCACCAAATAAAACCATATATCTTTAAATATTTTCAGGTAATAAAATTTGAAAAGATTTATTTATCTCTATAAAAGAATATTCCGAACTTTCTAAATCCGAAAAATTGATTAACTAACATTGAAAATATTCGCGCCATAGGGGTTTTTCCATAAATTAACCAGTTGATCTTGCCCAGTTGTAACAAACCAGTCTTTTTTGTGTGCATATTTAAGTGACGTAACACTTTTATTGTGATACTTTACCTGATATTTTGCAGTATTATCTAAACTACATACTTCCACATTACCATTTTCTAATCTGTTTAATAAAATTAAGTTTTAAAATTAATACTTATGTTAGCCAAATTAATTAAAAACAATAAAATCATTTAAGAAAAGTTTATTGATGATTGAATAAAATAACACTCGTCTACTTAATTTCATCATTGTAGAATTGTTTTTGTGTTTTTTTAATGACAAAGATTAATACCTGGTGGTTTTGCATTTTTACTTTAAAAAAAGGCACATTTGTTTTGGTGTCATTTGAACAAATTAGTATCTTTTATATTAAATATATTTATAGAAATTTATTTTAATAGTAAGTATAATGTTTAACAGTTAAACGTTTTTACAAGTAATCAATAGCGGTTCTGACCAAACTTTTATATTTTAAGGGTATTATATTATATGTAAATAAAAACAAATGTTACAAACATGAGCAAGTGCAAGAATTTTTTGACTTGATTTTAAGTTTATAAAACAAAATAATACAGTTTTTAATCTAAATTACAGATTGAATTTTTTTTTTTTTTTATTTAAATAAGGTTTTCCATTATTAATTTGTAAGCAGGTAAAAACAACAAATAAAAAACCCAAAAAATATATTTTTTAAAGTTGTAAGTACATGGAAACAAATAATGAGATATATTAAAGATAAATAAACTGCTAACCCAGCTGCAATCCAATTGTCATTCGGAGAACAACCCAAAGAGTAAACTTTACTATCAAAGTTTATGATGGAAGCATGCTTATTGTGACGAATGTCCCAACATCTGATAGTTTGGTCAAATCCACCAGTGAATAATTTATCTCCATCAGGAGAAATGTCAATACATGAAGCTACGCCCGTGTGTCCTGCGAACTGCCTGTTAAAAAATAAGAGGTTATTTTAATTAACAACAATTTTGTGCAAAACCTTTAATTTCATATTGGTAGTTTAATAGAAACATACAGAACAACTATTAATTGTGCCTGTTTCAAAATTCAAAACAACAAAACCAATAAAGTTATTATATTCGAAATAAAATAAAGTTTTTAAACATTTTTTCTATAATCAAGATAAAAATTATATAGATTCATTTTATACTGCAGCTTTCTGTAAACTAATGGTAATTTAATTTTTTAATAGTTATCACATACTGAACAATTTGTTGATTGTGCAAATCCAACATGCATACGGTTCCATCTGTACAACAAGTAAAACATATTTTGGAGTCCTGAGAAGTTGCAAGTCCTAAGCACCATCGAAAATTCGATAATGTTATTTGAGACTGGTAAAAATTAAATAAATGAAAAAATGACGAAAATTTAATAATAATCAATACAAAAGTTAGTTTTATACTTAATATTATTGTACTACAAAATATTCAGATTATCTTTAATAAATAATAAGTGTCAACTGCGTAATTATTATCTTAAAAAAAGAACAATTTCATTTTTTATTGTCATTTAATTTAGAAAATTTAGCACAAAAACTAGGCTTTATATGTTAATCTAAGTCTTAAGAAAAAAGTTTTTAAATGCGTTTAAGATCAGCTAGAAATAAATGTATAATGATCAAATCAATAATAACTTTGATCAAACTCATAAAAAACCTTTAATATAGGGGCGCCCCCACAATTAAGATCCCACACTGATACTGATGTTGATTCACCGCTAATTAAAAGGGAATTTCCCTCATTTATAAGTTTGCATTTTCTTATGTAATCGTCATCAAAACAACTGAAATGCGTTACTGGTTTTGTTATTTCTTGCAGATTCTCGTTTGCTACTGAAATATCCCAGATCTAATTAGAGATGAAATTTTAAAACTATATAATCATAATTAAACTTGTAAATAAAACCTAAATGTATTTTTAAATAAATATATATCTTAAACATATAAACTAACTTCAATATTTATTATATACATTTATTAACTTAAAATACTAAACTAAATAAAATGTATTAAACCTTATTATTTACAATCAATTTGATGAATACAAAATAATTATGGTATTATATCAAACTGAGTAGTGTACTGTACTACACTGTACATATCAATTACTTGATAACCAATTAATTAAAAAGTTATAGTGCAAAGACATTAAAAATAAAATCACAGTTTAACTAAAAAATTAGTAGAATGTTTATCTTTAAGTGAAAAACGTTTGACTTACTTTTACTGTTCCTTTACCACCGGTGTACACTAGAGGTCGTTGCTCGTCATCACTGACAGTAAGAGCGCAAACAACTTCGCCATGCATCAATGAACACAGCTCATTCACAATAGGCATCCCGTTCATGTAGTTTGCAGGGACCTTCACTCTTTGCGGTTTATCGTCCGTTTGCGAATTTATATAGTAGCTTGAAGGCTGAACTCTGTTAGAAAATATTAGGAAGTTTTATATACTAGGCTTGTATTATTATAGTCATCAAAACTGATAAACTTACTTTAATTTAGAACTCTTTACTTTAGAAATGTCTTTTAAGCTTTCAAATTTAACATCTAACCTCATTTTTGGTGTGATATCTGATGGCGAAATATAATGAGTATTAGCCTTATGACCTGTTTTATTTGAATTACTTAGTAAATTCATACTAGGGTTATGTGATAATTTGTGCTTTTCAGTAACATCCGTAGGGATATCAGTTGGAACATTAGAGTTATGACGTTTATCAGGTAAAATGTTACTGCCAAGATGCATTTGTGATGTCATGGTGCTCTGATGAACCGTTTTTGACGTCATATTATTCTTGTGAGCCGTTTGTGACGTCATAGTTGAATGATTGTTTGATTGTGACATCATCATTAAAGTATCAGCTGTTTGTGATATAGAGTTCACATCATCGAATTTATTGTTGTTAAAAACTTGTTGTCCAGTCGCTTTAACTTAAAAAAGAGGTTCAAATATTTAGGAGTCAACTTGTGATTTAACAAAAGAATAATGTAAACAACTTATGTAACCTCATAACTTAGTACACTGGTCTTTTAAAATGTATAACAATTTTCACTTTCGAATTCAACATTAACAGATAAAATTTTTTGTTTTTGTTTATTTAATGTATCTACTACGAACTAAAAAAAATAATGAAATTTGAAGCAATTTAAATTAAATATTAACCTGGAATAGACGTCGATTCACTAATTGTACCACTAGCATTGTTTGAATTTTTACTTAAATTTACAATGTTTGTATTTTTGGAATCACTGTTTTTTGATCCAAATGACCTGTTTTGTGGTTGTTAAAAATCAAAATTAATTTGCAATGTACTATGCCTTATACTTTTTGTTAAGTCAAAAACTAATTTTAGCTAAACTACTATTTTTAGATCAATTAAGTTCTAAATTATTTGTTTTATATAGTCACTGTTAAAGATTATAATAAAAATAGTGCTTTTGGACATTATTTAATTACGTCCATTAATCTGGTTTAAAAAAAAATACGACTTATATAATCACTAAACAATTAATATTAAAAATTAAAAACGTCTTTGAGCTTCTTCTGATTTGAGTACTGTAAGATATATTAAAAGATTTGTTGTCTTCTTTAACAACACTGTGTTTTACAAGAGGTTTTGTTAAAAGAAATTTAACATATATATATTTTAGCTAAATAGTTAAACAACATACTTGTTTAGTTTGGTTTTTGACTCATAATTACAAAATTTTTAGTTATCAGTTGGTTTCCAATTATTAATACTTCATACTAACCAAATTATCAGATTAAACATGATTTATATACAAACAAAAAAGCTATGTTAAGAAACAACAAAATAACAGTTTTTATTTTATTCAGAAAGTCTCTATATTAGATACTCTGCCAACTTTTTTGATTCTTCACTGCTTTGTGCGTCAATCGGACTAATTGATTTTCTACTGATATTAGCAGCATCGAAACTATTGTGTTTTATAAACACTTTGTTATTATTACAATGGAGAATGCCTTTTAGTAGAATCGAAGCTTGAATCTAAAGTTTAAAATAATAGAATCAGCTTAAAAATATAATTTGTAGCCGTTTTCATATTAATTTTCTATCATCTTAATTTGAATTTTCTAAAAAAACTCGGTTTTTTGTATTCTGCTTTTTAAGTTTTTAGTGTTTATTAAGTAAAAAGAATAATACTTAGAACAATCTTTGACATTTATATAGGCACATGTATTTTTTACCATCTAAATATAAAAGAACTAACTTCTTTTGATTCTTCATTTTTTAGTTCACAACTACTGTTTTGTTCTACATTCTGTAAAAAAAACAAATATTTTATTCAGTTCATTGTAAAATTTAACAATATAAATGGAAAAAATTGTTTAATTTGTCGTTTAAAACATATAATAGGTTTGTAAAGTTTTAATTCTCGACACAAACTTTTTTCTCTTAGTTAAAGTCGTTCAAAAAGTTGGTTAAACTTGTTTTAAAAACTGTGACAAAAACAATATTTCTTAATTAAATAAAAACTTTAAGTTAATATGTTTATTTAATCAAATCTTAGAAAATTTAAAAACATTCTGAGTTCTCAATAATCATTTGCTTTATTTAATATAAGTAGTTTAAATAAAGTGTAAAATAATTATAAGTTAAATTTTTCACAAAGTTATCAAATTATAGTATAATTTAATAATATTTTACTTCTAAAGAATTTTGATAACGAAGCTTTGTTTGCTTAGTAGCATTTACAAAGACTTCAAATAATTTTTTTTTTGACAATTAACAAATAAAAACAAAAATTAACCTGGAATTTACGTTTCTTTGAAATTTTTGTTAGAGGCACTATTTGGTTCACAGTATTCTCACTTACATTTGGTACACTTTGGCTTTGCTTTTGTACCTTACCATATTCATTTGTTATTGACTGTTTTAAATTTTCTACAACAGCAGTTATAGTATTTTGTGTAGTACTCTGAAATCAAATTAACTTTTTACTTTTAATTAAGAATAAATTTGTTGCTTTAAACTAAATCAACTTAAAACTTATAAAACTTGGTGGTAAATGAAGTAAATAAGTATTTAAAACTACGTTTAAAAAAAACATCATCTTTCTATTTGCGTAAACGCTTTTATTTTTTGAGTACTTAATTGATTTGTTTAAGAGCATAAGTTTTTATCTTTCTACATATCTCTACTGATAAACCTTGTAGTTTGTTTGTACAATAAAGTAATAAGTCGAAAACAGTTTTAATAAACCTTATTTACAATACTAGTATGAAGTCTTGTATATTAATAATTATAATAATTTTAACAATAATCGAAGTATAACTATGTCAACTCGATTTCTAAAAAGCATATGATAAACGTTGATTTTCTTCATATAATTTAAAAAAAAACTTATATTAAACTTTATTAATAAATCTTTATTTCTGTTTAATAACCTAAACAGCTGTTATACAATAGTCAAATTTACACAATACTTATGGTAAAATTAAACTAAACTGTTTTGATGTTATATCTGACTTTGCATAACTTGTCATTTCGATAAATTTTTATTGCAGGATCACAGTTAGAAAATTCAGTTTGTGTGAAAACTGATTAATTGTAATTTAAAAAAAAAAAAAAATTTTTTAATGCATAAATATTCAATTTGAATTCCTTCTTGTATTATGTCTGTTTTAAATAAATATTTGAAAGTGTTGTAGTGCCTTTAAGGTCACTTATTAAGTCTATTGAGTCTGTTTTTTAATTTTTTAAGTTTCTAAAAATACTTAAGAAAAATTAAGTTGCTTATAATAACCATTACAAGACATAAAGTTTGTTTAAATAGTCTAAAGTTAAGAAAAATTGTTCAAAATAAATGATCAGCTGCATTATGTCAATCAAAAATGTTAACTAAAAATAAAATTTATCATTATGATGTTGTATATGTGAAAGTAAACTTTTTCTAACTACGTCACTAAACGTAAAAAGGTGAATCTATTAACAAACCACTTATTACTAGTACATCGGTAGCTTTTAAGTTTAGTTTCGGCAAAATTTACAAACAGTTCATTAATTTAAAGAACTCGAAAAGTTTGTTATAAAACGAGGAAGCAGCTGTTCGGTCACATGAAATTGTCAAACATTTTAGAAAATAATAAATTTTGACGTGTTTAACTTTTCATGTTCGCGTCAAACAACAAAAATAAGTATTTCAAAGGAAATTATCATGTGAAATTTAACTTTTTTAGTGCAAACAAAGAGCACCTGTTTGATTGTGAACATTTATAAATTTTTTAAGTAATACCTCCATTCTGTTAAAAATTGGTTTTAAATTTTTATGAACTTTAAACTTTTTTTTTGAACATTTAGAAAAATTAAAACCCGCATAAAAACGTTTGAATTTTTTTTACCTAATTTAATTTATTTAAAAAATTCTGTTTTTTAGAATTTATCTTTATTAGAGCAAAACTATTTATACATCATAAACTAAAATTTCGAATAATTTTACTTGTATTGTAAAATTACTTAATTTTTTATTGACAAATTCTAAAAGAACTTTATAAAACAAAATTAAAACTATAAATTTAAGTCTTCAATCTTAATTAACTAGAGTCTGTAAGATTATTTATAAAAACGGACTAACTTTAAAAAAAAAAACTTTAAATGTCTAATTTATTTTCAACTTATATTTCCATACCCTATTTAAAAAGTGTACAAAACGTTTTGTTACATATAGAGTTTTTAAATAATATATATTATGTATATTTGGTTTTCTTATATAATATTTTAAATAAATAAACAAACCTGATTAGTAGCATGAGAGTTTCTTTCAACTTGAGGAAATGAATTATTTAGACCTAAAGAAGTTTTGCTTAATTAATCTAGCACATTTAATATTAAAAGCTTCGAAAATTTACTTATTAATTATAAAAATAAAATTATACCATCTAAAGTAAGACTTAAAAGAATATAAAATGAACTATTTTTCAAAAGTTAAAATTAAACTAGATTGATAGTTTCAACTTCAATATTAATTACAAACAAATATTCGAGGCTTGAAGCTTTATCAAAAATTTATCTAAAAAGACAAAGCTTTTGTCAAATTATCGTAAAAAAATGCCTAAAATTGTAACTTAGTTAATTAAACATATTTGAATATAGCAAAATATATAAACATTTTTACATTAAACTCTAACTAATCTAGATTACTTGAAACACTGAAATACCGACATAAAACTAATTAGGTTAGGGAATATTGTACTAAAACTACACCAAGACATGTGTTTTTCTGTAGACACCAAGCAAAATAAGATTAAAACTCATTTTTAAGATACTTAAATTTTTACACAACTAACTATTTCATTTAGTTAAGTTACCTTTTGGGTGGCTAATTACGTTTTGACTTTTCATTTGTTGGCCTGCAGATGTAGATAAAGGAAAAGTTTTGTTAATTTTTCTATTTCTTGGTAGCTTTGGATTTTTTTGATGACTTTTGAACACCTGAGGTTCACTTTGCGTCTTGGCTAAAGCTGGTTCGCTTTGCATCTTTTCTGCATTAAATACTGTGTTTACTTGCTTTAGTTGTTTATGTTGGACCTGAGCATTGCATTGCATTTGGTTAGTACTTTTAACCTGAGCGTTACTTAGTAACTGGCAACTAACTTGAACCTGAGAATTACCTGGTAACTGAGCATTATTTTGAACCTGAGGGTTACTTAGTAACTGAGGATCACTCTGAACTTTAGGGTTGCCTAGTAACTGAGAGTTACTTTGAAGCTTATGGTTACCTAGTAATTGAGAATTACTTTGTACCTTAGGGTTGTCTAGTGTTTGAGAATTATTATGAACCTGAGGATTACCTGCTAGCTGAGGAATGCTTTTAACCTGAGGATTACCTACGAACTGAGGATTACTTTTTAAGTGTTCTTGACCGTAGTTTTGTACTTGATTAAAAAATAGTTGTTGAGGAGCAATTGTTGTCGGATTTCCCGGATAACTCGAAGAATTTCCTGCTGGATATCCAGTTAAACTTATTGGAATTCCTTGATGTTGAGCAAGAAAACTTCGCTGTTTGTTCTGAAAAGTTCAGTAAAATCGTTCAAAATTTAGGTAAACAGACCAAAAGTAATAATGTTAATTTATGAACAGTAATCACAAATTTATGTTAAGTTATTATTAGAATATTAATTGAGGTTATTAAAGATTTAACAAAACAGATATTAATGTGTCAATAATTTAGCTTATATACGTTATTATAAGATAAATACTACCAAGAAAATTATTTATTAGAAAAATTTTGTAACAGTACACCAAGTTGTATTTGAAACCGTTTTTTGTTTGAATTGAAAAAACCAGAATGCGAAGTTTTAAAAAAGCAACTTTAATACAGTTAAGATAAGGAGAAAATAAAAAGCAGATTTGAAATTCCTGATCTAATGTTAATAAAGTTAAGGACATTGCTATATAAACAAACAGTGGTGGGGTAATTTTAGCCACAGCCTGCTGCAGTAAACATGTTATTCCAGGATAGCCATTTATATTGATTGATTGTTTTGTGTAAAGTTTATTTTTAAGATTGTTTTCATCACATTTATGTCTTTATTATTTTAGTTTTAAGCAGTTCATTCTTATTTTAATTTCAAGACTATCTGGGTGAATATATTTTAGATTTAAGTTGTGTCTAAAGGTTTTAATAACACTTAAAGAAACTTACAAAGCATTAAATTTTAATATATTTCATGGATCTTAATATTTGTTAATGTTTGCAATGGTAACTTAGTACATTATGTACGTTCATGTCATGTCTAGTTTTGTGTAGAGTAGCCCTAAGTAATATTTTATAACATCGTTCAGTATAAGTTAAATTAGAATTAGTTGTAAGTAGGTGTTTTATTTTTTGTAACCATTCAAGTAACTTTATAAGTTCATTGTTTAAGAAACCTACAATTCCTGTAGTATTATACAAATAAACTAACAGCAAGATACTGATTGATGTCTAGATTTATGGCTTGTCCCAAAGCAATTGAAGCCCGCTGTCCATGCTGTTAAAAAAGATATTTTATTTATTCAATTACATAGTAAAACTTTAATACTAATTAAAGCAAATATTAATTTATTAAAAATTAATTACTCTTAATGCTTAGAAAGAATGCTTACTCGAGCAAGTTAATTTTATATTAACTATTTCTACCTATTTTTATTTGATTTTCTTATAATTATGTGAGTAACAAAAAAATTACATGTTTAAAAAACTCCAAACTCAATAAATTTGTAGAATATTTTTTAGATTACAAAGTAAAAATAACTTCATATCAAAACCGGAAACTCAAATAACGAAGAACCTTCAGTTACTAACGGTAACAGGAAGTCTTATATTTAGAAATAACTTATGTTTTTTGTTAAAAGCTGAAAATTATTGCATTTCTCAAAAGTTAATAAAAAATTACAGCTTAAAGGCTTTAACCATTCTATTTTAAACAGAAAGTATAAGTTTTAAAAGTAAAACAAAAAAAATCATTTAAAAAAATAAAGTGTAGTCTACAATACGCACACCCATAAATTTTTATAATTTGCACAGCTAAAACTTTAGTAAAATAACTTTTTAACATCCTTTTATAACATAAAAAGTTTCACAACTAAATTTTTTTAATTTATTGTTTAAAGTTAAGATTTAAATTTTAATAATAAATTTATATTCTAATAATTTCAAAGTCATTTTGAATAACGTAAATAATTAAAAAAGTATATTATTGAGTGCCATGATTATTTAAGTAAAAAGGCTTTCTGTTTTTTTAAATAGAAATCTTTTAATTTTACCATATAAAATTAAGTAACAAACAAAAAGTTTAAATAAATTCAATCAAAAAGTTAAACAACTAACATCAGGTGGTAAGTAAGATATAAACGAATTCATTATTCCAACAAGTATGTTTATTACTTCGCCCTGTTGAAAAAACAAATTAAAAAATTGAAAAATTCAAGTATAAAATACTTAACACTTTTCTGGGTAAGAAAAGATATTACATACTTGAAAGTTTTTAAACTCTGTATCACTATTCTTATATTAACCTTTCAATAATTTGTTTTTGACTTATCATATGTTATATATAAAAAACTTTATTAATGAAGATTCTTAACTAAATATGATTTTCGGTATATCTATTAGCATTTCCTTTTATTTTTTTTTACTAAAATTTATTCTATTAGTTTTCGTAATTTATAATATATTATCATTTTAAGCCATTTAACAAAAACTTACATTTTTTGAACTTCTAAGCTTAGACTTATTGCATCATCGTAAAACTAGAAATAAATTTTTGCAATAAAAAAAATGTTTAATTTGTTATATATTTTGTTTTAAATTGTTAAATGAACTTTATATCGTAATATATTACAATATTAATTAGGTTTTTACATTTTAATACGTTTCCCTGTACTTTTCACACTAAAATATAGTGTAATCTTAGGTTGTTAAAAAACTTATGTAGTTACATTAATTTTAGTAAAGAATAATTTGTTTTATTCTTTATAAATTACCTTAGTACACAGCTTTTGGTTTTCATTTCTTTCTCCAACAACTTTTTCATACTCTTTCCTTAAACTGAATATTTTATTTCATATTAATAAATTATTAAAATCCTATATTGATTTTTTTCAATAAAATTATTTAAAATGAGAAAATTTTATACAAGATAAATAGTTATAAATAAAACTTTGTTTCAAAAGCTTATATTATAGTACTTTAAAAATTTAAGCCATTTAAAAAATAAAAGAATATTAACAGAACCATATTTTTGTTTTGGCATCGTTTAAAGGTGAGTAAAAAAGCTTGTATTTTTAATACTGTAGCAACCTAACTAACGTTTGAAATTGAATTTTCATGTGTGATGCTTCATTTTTTATTTTTTCACAAAATTCAAAAATATGGTCTGCTCCCAAACTGGTGTTCACTAACGGATTTGCACGCTGTAAATTAAACATAGTATTAATCTTGCCAGTTCATAACCATTAATAAAAAAAAAAAAAATTAATCAAAAACTAGACAAAAAACAATTCAGTTTAATCCTCTTATATTTATCTACTGGTTACTAAAATGTTATTTGAAGTATTAGCTTACGTTTCCATTAGATTTATGAGGAGTCATCTAAATGATTTTTTAGTTTTCAATTTTTATATATTACTTAAATACTTTACAAGTATACCTAAAAATATATCAATAAAGTTTATAAACAAAAAGTCACAAATGGTAATAAAAGCTAGTTTTAGAATAAATAATTGGAGCTAAGGTTCTTGTATTGTGTTTTTAATTTATCTAACTTTAGTTGTTAAACTAAATGTATAAATCAGCACTATAGATAATAACGTATATTTTACTTAACAATTTTTTTAATAATCTTTTTTTAAGATTATAATTGGTTTTACTAAGTCCTAAATGCTTTAAACTTTTTTTCTTCAAGTTAGTTCGTTTAACTGCTTACACTTTAAAAAAAATGGTTAAGCCTAACTAAAACTTGAACAATGACATTTCATACACATAATTTTTTTTTTCATGCATTTAAAGCTGTACATTCAATAAAAGCAAACTGATATAAAATTTTAAAGCTATTTTAATGTTTAGCCTCAAGGAATAATACAAAATGAAAGTTTATTTTTGTTACTATATTCAATACTATTTCCTAAATTTAACTACTATTACTTTTTTTTAGACTCTCATTTTTACAACTGACGAAATCTAAAAAAAACCGTTATTAAAATTTGTTTTGACATTTCCTGTAATATGAACATTTATTTTACAAAATCAAAATATAGTTTTACGAACTATTTAAACTTTTTTCCCATGTTTTACCCAACTTTTAGTACTTTTTGTTAAACTCTGTAAAAAATGAGGTACTTAAAACTAAACCAAGTTTAAAGTATTTATAAGCGTTACTAATTATGAAATCTTATTCTAATATATAAATAAATGAGTAATTTAAAGACAAAAAATATTTATAAATTATAATTTTTTGACTACCTTTACAATATTGCCAGCTTTTATTTTACAGCTTCTCAAAGTATTTATGAGATAATAAAAATAAGAATAGATTCAAGAATATAAATAAACATTATGATAGAACTATTTATTTTTGATGAGCTGTTGTTTAATAATGTGTAGTTTCAACTTTGAAAAAAAAATTGTTTTAAATAACTTATAAAACTTAATGAGATAATCATTTAATAAATAACGTATTCAAATAAAATTGTACTAACGCGTTAATTTAAACACTGAAGCTGATGTACCACATAGTCACATAAAAAAAAAAAGAAGAATCCACAACTTTTGTGTATATTTAGCTACCAAATTCATTTGATAAGCTTTTTTATTTTTGAATTTATTCTATTCGACCTTCAGAAATTCGATAAATCGGAGCAGCAATCTCAATCTGTGTCACCTGCATCTTGTGCATCGCCGTGTGAATCAAATATAACATTTTGCGTTGTTGAAAATTTACTTCAGCTCGTGAACAATAAGACAGCTAGTGAAAAGCTAAGCTAGAGTAGGGTAAACTCGATCAGGTACAATTCGAGAAAGAATTACTAAAGTAAAACCAGCATAGTTTTTAATGATAAAAAGTAATTCCACCTATTAAGACATTGAAGTTTTTTGCATCAATTATAATTTATACTTACTTTAACTTTTTGGTACCAAATATTCTATAACATTAACAAATTGGTGTAGTTGTAACTCAAAAAGATCTTGAATAAGTTCAAAATAAAACTTAAAAGTTTGGTTTTTTATAATTTTCGCACTCCTTAATAAAAATACAACGCAAAGCCACTGCTATAGGGTTAACTGATTTAATATTTTTAACATTTGTAAAAATTTTATATTTTTTCTGATTAAAACTGTAAATAATTTAAATTAATGTAAAATTTAAGAGAACAATAAGTTCCTTGTGAGAGGTGCAAACTAAAACTGCAAAAAAAATTATTTTAATAACAATCTATTCTTTCCTACAGTTTTTTAGATACTTACCTCAAACTTTAAGGAAATGTCTCTTGCAGTATTTAGATATATTTGTTTCAGCATAATCTAAAAATACTAAAAAATAAACTTTTTATAACAGAAATAAACAAAAAATTGATTTATTTATAAAAAATTCTACTTAATATATTTTTAAATTTTTCATTCACAATACAAAATGGAGGAGGATTTTTATGTGATTTTTAGTTATTTTCCGCTTTAGTTCGCGACTCCAATAAGGAAATTTTTGTACTCTCCTATTTTCACAAAATTTTATCTCAAAGGTTGTTTTAAGATTTTTTAATCTGTAAAAAAATTGTAGCTTAGTCAAAACAAAACAAGATCAAATTAAAAGAAAAATATTTTTCGCCTTTGCCAAAAATATTATTTGCAATATTCATTTATAAAATGTAACCGATTTTCTTCATAAAGTCTAATTAATAAGATATGTGATTATCAACAAACTTATCTTTCAATTGTGTTTGATTGTAATTTCAATTTAGTTTGCTGTATATCTATTTAAAGTTCTTTTATTGCTTTATTTTGTAAAAATGAATAAAACTCATAAAAATTTTAAAAATTAAATGAAAAAATTAATTTACTCAAGTTCTTTCATTTTCAATATATTTCATCAATTTTCGTCAGAGAAATTACGATTGAAACAATAAACTAAGATAAGACACAAACAATATATATTACACAAAAATACTAATTAATCACTTAAGTAAATTCAAGCACAATCAACATAAGTAATATTGAAAATTAATTTTTAACTGATTAAGGCTACAGTGTAATCAAGTTCTTTCTTTTTAAATAAATTAGGTTGTTTTATAAGTATTAGAATGGCTTCTAGTCTTAATAATTCCAAAGTATTTGAACATTGTCTCATATTACGTAATTTTAAAAACTATCATTGTTTCCAAAAACAGGTATTGTTTACTAAATGCTCAGGTACAGCTGATTTTTCATCGCATTTTCGACTGCTACGCTCTTTTTATCTTTTTTGTCACTAGTGTGCGAGAATTTTGGAACTTGCTACTGAACTAGATTATTGCAAATAATTAAAAAATATGTTTATTCTAATTTATACAATATTTTAGAAGGTTAAAATGGTACTATATAATTTTTTTTCGAAGTGTTTTTTATTACCGTAGCTTAATGAAAGTTTCAAAATATTCAAAATAAACCATCTTTATGATATTAAGAAATATATTGTTAAGTAAAAAAAGTTGCTATAAAAAAATATTTATAAGTTTTTTATTACTCTAAGAAAAAGTTCCGACAGAGAACTTTGAACTCTCAACCGCTGTAAACAAACCAGCGCTCTGCCACTGAGCTATGATGGCTGCTATTGAAAGTGGTTTTAAGTGATTTTAAATCAAACAGTGTTTTACCAGTCCTGGACATGACGTTAAACTGTTTTGGTGTAAAATTTGATAAACAAAAGGTTTTTTTGTGCACCAGGTCCTTAGACCAAAAGTTTTGAGCGTTTTTTGTCTTTCAATAAACAATATTGTTACGTCGCAATGTAAAAAGAATAATTGTCATGATTATCATACGATTTTTGTTTTATATAGACATATGAAATAAATGTTTTCTACCATTTCTATACAAATACTTATTTCATAAATTAAAGTTAAACATAAAAAATACTAGTTTGTTTGTTACATCACAAAATAAGTCGTTTTCAGTATTAGTAATTTTGATTAGCGTTAGACATAAAAATGTTTGTATAAATTTATGGCCGTCATATATAATGTTGTAAATTTAATTATTATTTTTGACTAAATAGTAATTTAAGTTTAAAATAGTTTTTCATCTTTTCAAATTTTCAAACTTTTTATAGGCTGTTAATTTTAAAAGCAAAACTTAAAAATTTACACAAAACTTTAAAATATTTGTTATATTACTCAACAAAAAACAATTTAAAAAAAGTTTACTAGTGTAAGTAATTTACTTCATAAAGTTTTTTAATAATGACTTATAATTGATTTTTTTCATAAATTAAAGTTTTAATTAAATTTTGCAATGGAAAATATTTTTGGTAGTATAAGCTTTTGAAACTTTAAACTTAAAACTAAAACTTTAGTATACAAACTATCAAAATATACCTTTATAAAAGCTTTATTTTTTTGTTATTGTACTTGTATATATTTTTGAAAATTAAAAACTGATTACTTTTCTAAAATTTAAACTCATTACTATATAGATGTTGAATTTTTATTTCTTTTTGTAATTTATTATCACTAACTTTAATACTATTTTTCACTAAAGTTAAAACTATAAAATCTAGAAATAATAACTTATAGAATTTTTCAAAGTTTTGCTGAAACTTTTGACATTATAAAAACACTGGTACATAACTAACTAACTTTATACAGCCTTACTAAGTTCTCACGACTTAGTTAAAACAGTCGATCTATGTTTGAAATGTGTTCATTCATTGCCTAGGAATGCATAAAAGTTTAGTCTGGTAAACTAAACATATAGTTTATTAAACGCTTTTAAGTTCTAAATAATAGCAAATATGTTTATAAAAAGTTAATTATTTGATAAGTAAAATTTATAATAATAGTAATTAAGATGTTTAAGTAAAATGTTATAAACTTTTGATTTTTACATTTTAACTTAACAAACCATTACAAACTACTCAATGTACTTAAAAAAGTTTACATTAGTTACAATTAGTATTAAAGTGAGTTATAAGCAAATAGACACTGTAACTAGGATTAGACCTGTATTATTACGGCCACAACGTTAACTACTTACCGCTAGTGGTGACGCGTGGTCCTTTTTTTAAGAGTTACTGTTTATTGACATTGTAAAGTAAAAAAGTCACTTATTTTAAAATATTAAGATGTTTTAGATATTTTCAGGTATTTTTAATTTATTTTAAACTTTTCTACAGTAGAAGGGAAACCAATAATTTTTTTTTTGAATAAAATCTTTTACATACACAACATAAAAATATAAAAACAATAATAGTTAGATAACAAATTTAAACAAATCGATTTATGTCAAAAAGTAGTAATTTCCTTAAAATGAAATAAAAATACTTAAATTTTTAGTTTTGGTAAAAAAAAATTCTTTTATAAACAAATAGCTTATATTTTTTTTTAATAATTAATCACTTAAAATTTGTGAAGAAAAATTAACCACAAATTTATAAAAAACTTACATCAAACCTACATAAACTACAACATAGAAGGTTTCAGAGAATAAGTTATTAAAAGATTATTCCTAAACTTCTTGACTCTATATAGAATATGTTCAACTTTTTTTTTTAATTATAAAATAAAATGTTTAACTGTATATATACAGTATCCTAATTATTTCTCAAAATTACTTTTCTAACTTGTTTTGTAAGTGTTATTTTAGATAATTCAAAGCTATTGAATAACTATATTCTGCTTTTTAGTACATACTTATAGATGTTCAAATTTATGTTCATAAAAATAAGTAACTCTTAATTCAGTCAAAATTAAATTTGAGATCGTGGAGATGCCGGGAATTGAACCCGGGGCCTCACGCAAGCGAGGCGCGCGCTCTACCCCTGAGCTACATCCCCACTTGATTTTAAGACATTAATTTGCTTTATATATTTGAATGTTTGTATATATCTTTGCACTGGGAACGGGTAAAATTTGCACGAAGACAAAATTTCACGAGGGGACTAAATTGCACGAAGAAAATTTTGAACGGAGGGTCATTTTTTGCACGAGAGTAAAAAAAACAGAAAGAAAAACTTTGAAATATTACAAAAACAAAAAAATAAAAGATAAGTAAAAAAAAAGTAAAAAAAAAAGTTACTGACCGAGGAATAGAGTTATAGGTTTTAGTGGTAGTAAAATTAAAAATTAAAAATAACTATTAAAAATATTAAAAAAATAAATAAACAGATAAATAAAAATAAGTAAATAAAAAAGATCGAAAAAAACTATTGACCGAGGGTAAAGATTAAAAGTAAAAGTGATAATAAAAAAGCTAATTAAAAAAGTGTATACATTAAAATTAATAAAAAAAATAAAATAAATAAATTTAACCCGTGCAAAAATGACTTTTTATAAAATTTTCTGCTCGTGCAAAAGTGTAATCGTGCAAGTGACCCTTTGTGCAATTTTGTCTGTAATTTAGTCGCCTCGTGCAAAAGTTTCTTTGTAAAATTTAGTCCCATCGTGCAAATTTGACACTTACCCTTTTGAACTGTGTGCTGCACAGTATAAACTTAAATAATACTAATGACTAATTAGGCTGTTAAACAAAAAGTTTAGATTTTTTTATTGTAAATAATAATAAAGTGAACGAGTTATATAAAAAACTTGTTAAATTGTACAAAAATCTTTGCTTAACAATTAATAACAAAAAACTTTCAATTTGCCCGCATTGTAACTTTAAATATTCTTATTTTAACTTATTTTATATTTTTTATTATTAACTTTATTATATATTATTGTACTTTAATTAAAGATAGCAAGACTTAAAAGTTTTTTTTATAAATTCAATTTCAATTAAGACCGTAGGTAAATCACACCGAGTAAACGATTAATGATTAAATATAAGTAAATGACAAAAAACTTCATTCATAATTAAATTAAAAATATACATTTTTTTTATGTTTACTAACGTTTTTTTAACTGTTAAATAAAATACTTTATTCAGACCGGAATTGTGGATTTTTATTATAGTTTTTATATTAATCGAATTAAACTAAAAATTTACTTTTTTGAATAAATTAAATTTAAACAAAAAAATATTTTGAGGCATTTTTAACGTTTACAACATACTGCGAAATGAAATCAAAAATATTATTACTTACTCATCGAAATTGTTTGTATATTAGGTTTATAAACGATAAGTTTTAATAGAAGTCGTGGCCTGTTGGTCTAGGGGTATGATTCGCACTTCGGTTGCGCGAAGTCCCGGGTTAAAATTCCGTACAGTCCCACCCAACTTTGTTTATTACATCCAAAAAGCCTATTAGTATTAATTTTTCTTATTTGATGAGGTTGTTTAGAAATAAAATATCTTTAGTCTTATTGGTTACAATCGAATCCAGCTTCCTATGAAATTTATATATATGTTGGTAAGTTTTATAAGCTAAAACAAAAAGAAAAAAAAAACATTAGTGTAAAATTAAAAATTAATATTAAAATAGTTTGCCCAATAATATAAGAAACTGTAAATTAATGTTTTCAGTTTAGCAGAGAACTTTGTTGTTAAAGAGACATTTTGTTTATCTTAAGATTGTAGTTTACAATTTTTTGAAGGTTTAATACTGAAGAGAAATTTTTATAGAAAATAACAAAAAAAAAACAGCTTTTACATTTTTATTTAAGGCCGTCCTGGACAAGACATTTAATGATATACGTGATGTGTGACTCGATAACCGAAAGGTTTTTTGTGCACCAGGTTCTGGGACCAAACATTTTGATCGTCTTTTTTTGTCGTTTAATAAATTAAAACTAAATACTTTTACCAAGTTATAAAAAAGAGATTATTTATTTCAAATTTCTAAACTAAAATATCAAATTGTACTAAAAACTTTATTTATCTACTAATTATAAAAGTTTTAGTTTTTTTCCTAATAATTATTTTTAGTAATATATTTAGGCTTACTGCTTTTAATTTTAGTATTCAATGTAAGTAGATAATTTGTCTTAAAAAAATAATAATAAAATTAAAATATTTTATAATACAATATAGCTTATTATAATCGTATACCACCGAACTATAAATTTACTAAATATTTTATTTAAATTATCATCATTGATTTATGTTTAAAGGAAAATAGTCGACAAAAACTACTTAAAATCAAAATATAGAACAAAATACGTAACCAAATACATAATCATTGCAGAAAACGCATTCAAATTACATAGTTCAAAAAGTTATTTTGGCTGATTGAAAGTGAAAACAGTTTGTACCAAGCGACAAACTTACGATTTACTTTCCCACGTTCTCTCATATCTACCAAGATACACGTGCTGAATATTTATAAACGCAATATTTATATACTTGACGTGTGGTCCTATGGTGTAATGGTTAGCACACAGGACTCTGACTCCTGTGATCCGAGTTCAAGTCTCGGTAGGACCTTTTTTTGTTTTAAATCAGGTTACGATGTAGATTTTATTTATTTTAATAAAAAATAAAATAAAAATCCTAGAGTTCACTACGTAAAATTAGTTACAAAACATAATTTTAGTAAAAAATTGTTTATAGATCCAATAAAGCTCATTATAAAATAATTTAAATCATTTTGATCATTGCTAGCAACAAAAAATAAATTGTATTTCTATTGAAATGAAGTCAGAAAACTAATGTGAAAATGCTTTTTTTAATCTTATAACTTTTTTTTAAAAAACTTTATATGCATTTGTAATAGAATAAGTGAATCTTGCTTACGCTTATAATTTGTAAAATTGTCTTAGTAATTTTTTTAATATATATAAGAGTTAAATATAGTATATGAACTTAAACGTGTAAAGAGAATTTTCTTGCCAACATACTTAATAGAATTCTTAAAGTTTATTAATTTAAAATAATAATATTTTAGTTGTTAGTTTCAAACTAAGTTTTTTTTCGCACTATTATGCTTCTTGTACAAAATTTCATCATACTTTGTTTTTTTCTGTTAAATAATGTTTTTACATTCAAACATTTTCCAGTTTAAACAGCTTATAATTATATGGAAAAGCCTAAATAAAACAATTATACTGTTTTTTATATTTGTTAAATTATGTAATAAACTATTTAAGAGCTTTTTTAGTGGGTTCAGTAAATATTGAATTAGTTAATTAAGTTTTATTTTCTGTATATATATATTCAGGAAAAATTCAGAATTCTGAAAATATTCATCAACAAACTGCATCAAAAATTTGAAAATCTTGAACAATTTAAAAGTTTTGTAGTCAATTATTTAATGTTCATAATTTTTGTAGTTGAGTTAAAAGTAATTTTTTTTTATGCATTCATACACTTTGGATAAATTAAAAATCACTTCATTATATTTTTGTTTAATTTGTTTGTTTCTGTAGTAATAGTTTAAGTAAATAGTTCTACTTAAAATAAGTAAAGTTTGAAGCATCATGCTTAATTAAAGTATTGTTCTTTTTCTTTTTATTTTTTCACCTTGTATAAACTACTTATAACGTAAATATATATATATATATATGTATATTAAAGGTTTTATACAAAGTTCTGATCGATAGTGCTCGACAAATAAAATTGGAGCTTAATTTTTGTCTAATTATATAAAAACTATAATTTAAACAGCTGTTTCACACATTGAAATGTAAAATTTCATGTGATCGTCAGTAAGTTACAGCTTATTATAATAGTTAACAGAAATTTCGATTTTAGAATTTTTATAATAATTGTGACGTAGTAATGGTACAGTTTTTTGTACGATTAGCTGAATTTGAAATACGCTGTGAATGTTATTTTATACTTTTTAGGAAAGTTTAAAAAGCTTATTTTGGAAAAATGTTTTAAGCTATTAGAAAAAATTTTTAGGCTGTTAGGAAAAATGTTATAAAATGCTATAAAATACTCGTGTTTGCCGCTTCGATTTTATTTTGTTTTAATATTTAGTAGGTTTTAATTTTGTTGAAAAAGTATTTTTGATAATGGATGAGTATGTTTTGTCTTTCGCTTTTCTTGTTTAGTGTTACGTTCTTATCTGATTTTTCAATTTCTATTTTTTCTAAGTTACAAAGTTTGCAGCCAAATTTAGTATTGAATTTTAATTTTGTCCTGTTTAATATTTCCCATTTAATTTTGTAGTCTGTATTGTTATCTTTTAAGTTCCATATGTAATTCGCTAGTTCTGTTGTGTGTCTTTTGTTAATATTGTTGAATGATGATTTGTGGTTTCTGTATCTTTGTTTAAAGGTATTTCCTGTCGATCCTATATACTGCTTTGTTGTTTTATTTGATGTTACTGTTGCTTTATAAATTATATTTGACACTAGGCATTCGTTATTTAAAAGGCAAGGTTCTTTACGGCAATTACAAAGTTTATTTTTTATGGTGCTTTTATCGTCTATATTGCTTTTGTTTAATATTTTGTCGTTGTGAGCTATTATTTTACTTCTGAAATTATTTGTGCAACTGTAAGATATTTTGATTGTGTTTCGGTTGAATATTTTATGGAATGGGTGGTTTTTGTCAAATGATGTAGTAATTAGGTTTAAGAACTGTTTGCCTATTTTGGAACTTATATTTAGACTGAATGGTGGGTTGAAATATACTATGTCTCTTTTTCTTCGTTTTTTATTTCTTTCTGGTAAAGTTTTCTTATCGTATTTTAAGGTGTTTTTATAATTGGCAGAATTTAATGCTTTTTGGTATTCATTTTTTACATTGTTGAAGGATTCTTAGTTATTAGATAGTTTTATTAGTCTTCTGTTTATTGTTTCGGGTAGTTGTTTTACTATTTGTCGGGGGTGGTTGGAGTTGTAGTTTACGTATAAAATTGGTGAGTTTGGTTTGTTGTATGGTTGGTAACTTGAGTTTGATATGTTGAAGGATACATCTAAGAAGTCTGTTTGGAATATTTTTATAGATAATGAATATAGAGATAACGGGCTAGGGATAATAAGAAGCAAATCACCGAGATCAGCTGAAAACAACGCTAAATATTTAATTAAATTATTCAAACAAAACGGCTTTAATATAACAATAGAATCCGGACTATTCCAAACAGACTTCTTAGATGTATCCTTCAACATATCAAACTCAAGTTACCAACCATACAACAAACCAAACTCACCAATTTTATACGTAAACTACAACTCCAACCACCCCCGACAAATACTAAAACAACTACCCGAAACAATAAACAGAAGACTAATAAAACTATCTAATAACTAAGAATCCTTCAACAATGTAAAAAATGAATACCAAAAAGCATTAAATTCGGCCAATTATAAAAACACCTTAAAATACGATAAGAAAACTTTACCAGAAAGAAATAAAAAACGAAGAAAAAGAGACATAGTATATTTCAACCCACCATTCAGTCTAAATATAAGTTCCAAAATAGGCAAACAGTTCTTAAACCTAATTACTACATCATTTGACAAAAACCACCCATTCCATAAAATATTCAACCGAAACACAATCAAAATATCTTACAGTTGCACAAATAATTTCAGAAGTAAAATAATAGCTCACAACGACAAAATATTAAACAAAAGCAATATAGACGATAAAAGCACCATAAAAAATAAACTTTGTAATTGCCGTAAAGAACCTTGCCTTTTAAATAACGAATGCCTAGTGTCAAATATAATTTATAAAGCAACAGTAACATCAAATAAAACAACAAAGCAGTATATAGGATCGACAGGAAATACCTTTAAACAAAGATACAGAAACCACAAATCATCATTCAACAATATTAACAAAAGACACACAACAGAACTAGCGAATTACATATGGAACTTAAAAGATAACAATACAGACTACAAAATTAAATGGGAAATATTAAACAGGACAAAATTAAAATTCAATACTAAATTTGGCTGCAAACTTTGTAACTTAGAAAAAATAGAAATTGAAAAATCAGATAAGAACGTAACACTAAACAAGAAAAGCGAAAGACAAAACATACTCATCCATTATCAAAAATACTTTTTCAACAAAATTAAAACCAACTAAATATTAAAACAAAATAAAATCGAAGCGGCAAACACGAGTATTTTATAGCATTTTATAACATTTTTCCTAACAGCCTAAAAATTTTTTCTAATAGCTTAAAACATTTTTCCAAAATAAGCTTTTTAAACTTTCCTAAAAAGTATAAAATAACATTCACAGCGTATTTCAAATTCAGCTAATCGTACAAAAAACTGTACCATTTCTACGTCACAATTATTATAAAAATTCTAAAATCGAAATTTCTGTTCACTATTATAATAAGCTGTAACTTACTGACGATCACATAAAATTTTACATTTCAATGTGTGAAACAGCTGTTTAAATTATAGTTTTTATATAATTTAATAAATAAATAAATATATATATATATATATATATATATATATATATCATTAAAGTATTTAGATATAAATATATACTGTGTAATGTAAATATATTCTATTTTTTATGTTGAGATTTTAAATTAAAATTATTTTGTTATAACCATCACTTCAAATTTAAAAAAATTTAAATATTAATTTTTGATTATTGTACTTATTTTTAGTCAAGACAGTCTAAAAAGGCTTTAAACTAAATATTCAAATAATTTTAGAACTAGTTATAATTTTTCGTAACCGTGAAAATTAATACACATTTATTATTACATAATGTGCTACATAGTAATTTAAAGTTTGAAAAATACAAGATTAATATAACATTTTATTTAAACGTTTAATTTCGCGCATGAGTCTAAATAGTTTCTGCAAAACTTCAAGTTTGTTTTTGTATTAAAGCGTTTTAAATATTTCTGCTATTAATAAATAAGTAGCAAAACATAGTTTTAAAATAAAACTTTGGTAATGAACAAAAACTTAGATTAGTTACATAAAACTGTTAAGCATTTGTTACATCGACAACAAGCTACAGACAAGGAATGCTATATACTTTTCTCCTAAACACGTTAGCACGCACAATATATAGATGTTTACTTGTGCATAGGTATATAAATATTAAAACTTGTCTTTAAATGCCTTCCCAGGTGGTCTAGTGGTTAGGATTCGTGGCTCTCACCCACGCGGCCCGGGTTTGATTCCCGGTCTTGGAACCTTTTTTTATTAACATTTTTCAAAAAAAATTAAAACTCTTATATTTTAAACTTAGTTAAGGTTTTAACAGTTAAACATTTTCAACAAAACTCCTTAGAATTTAAAAACAAATTTCTATACGAAAAATTTAGAGTAAAACTTTTTAGTTAATGGCTTTCAAAACTGTATTGAACTGATGCTAAACTAAAAAATTTGTAATTATTTTAAACCAAAAAACGTTCTATAAACTATCATAATAAAACTTGATTGCAATTGTTTTTATTATTACATTAACTAAAAATTAAAAAGTTCTCAGAAAAAGTTCGTTTCAGGTTTATCAAATTAATTGTTAAAAATGTTTTGTTAATGTTTAAATAAGATATTATGAAAAATAATAAATTAATTTTTTTAGAATTACTTTAGAATTTATACTTTAAACATTATTACACTATATAGCGACTGATGAACTTTTTTTAGAAACAATGTTAGCTTAACAACTGTTTCACACAAATAATCATGTTTTGTTTTAGTTTAATTCTTTAATAAACTTAATTCCATTTTTATGACATTTAAAAACACATATTAACCTTTTTTTTATCAATTTTAAAATATTACTTTTTTAAGTTGTTATTCGACACACAAATTTGAAAAATGTTTTAAAATTAAATTTTAAAAGTAAAAAATAAATCTTATAAGTTGTTTAAATAATTACAGGTAAATCTACAACGTTAACAAAATAAATATTTTATGTATAAACTGCAAATAGTGTTTCAGATATTATTAGTGAATTATTAGTCGTCAATAACTGAAAACTTTTGTTAAAAAGTATTTAACACTAAATTTAAATTGAATAACTCTAGGTATACAACAGTTTTTGAAATGAACTTTGGTTGCTGTTATTGAGAAGTACGTTATGTTATTTTCTAGCTGTACTACTAAATTTTTTGTAAATAAGAAAAATGTTTTGTTACAAATGAAAATACTTTGAAAAAAAAACGCAATTGTATTCAACTCAGAATTCAACTCCAGTATACTAGAATAGATAGTGAAAAAATAACTTGTTTTCTACTAAAGAATATTAGTTTTTTGTCCAAACAAACAGTTAACTTATATGATTGACAGTGGTGAAAAAACGGTAATAATTATAATTTTAATTTTAATGTAATAATTCTAAATATTTTTAAAGAGTGTACAGTTTTTGGATTTAAAATACTTGCTAATATTTTAGTTTTAAACAATATTACAACTTCTGATAAAACAAACATTTTTCTGTTCTTAAAACAGTTATTTTTTCTTCCAGACATTTACGGATTTGTAAGAGGTCAGATCTTTTTCGTCGTATTCTATGATATTTTGTTTTAAAAATAATTATTTAAAAAAAAACATATAATATACCAAATTTTAGTTACAATTTTTGTCACTGAATAAAAGAAAAGAGTTTATAATGTTTTATTATTTTTTTTTATTCTTTAAATTCTAAATTTCAAGAAACAATTTAACAATTTAGTTAAACGCTGTTAACTAAAATTTAAAAGTGCAAATAGTTAATTGAGCCGCGAATTCAAATAGAGTGTTAATTGGAAAGGGAATTTTCCCAGTATAAAGCATTTTGCTTTTCAAAGGGTATAAAAATGACTAATCATATATAAGTTTACAACTAAGATAAAGGTATTAGCTTTTTTATTTTTCTAATTTATTCAGTTACAATTAAAAAAACATACTAAATTTGTATTTTGAGTATTGCTGTAAAGTTCTTCTAGGTTAACTTAGAAAAACTATTAAAATTAATTAATTTTAATTCACTCATTCTTATTTTGTTAAAACAGGTTTGGCACATACTCAGGATACTCTGGATAACTCAGAATATTTTAAATTATTTTTAATTTTAAGATGACTCTGATATCTCAGGCCATTTTGTATTTTTTTTTAATCTGGAATTTTAAATGATTTTAGTAAAATCTTAGTCCACTTTGTTTCTATATCTTGAATGATATTTACTTGTTTGAAGTTCTGTTTTGTTTAAAAGCTTTTAAAAATTGTTTTAATTTGATACATCTGAACTAATTTTCGTAACAAGCTTAACTTTTAAAGACTTTAAAAAGTTTTGTTTATTTTATATTTAAAAAAAGATTTTTTGTGAAGTCTCAGTAGAACTTGAAAAATCATTACATAACTAAGAATTTTAAACTATTTTACTTTGATAAAATTTAAAAAAAAAATTAAATATAACACAGGACACACTAAATAAAAATAAATTAAAATTAATTTATATTAAACAGTTTAAGATAAAAGAAAACCTAAACAATAAATTAAACAAAGTTGAATTTATAAAGAACTAATTAATAAGTTAAAACGTTTTTGTTTAATATAAAAGGCTTAATACTTAGTACACACAATAAAGAAGTAGTAGATGCACATCAATAAAAAGTACAACCAAATACACTATTTTCCCAAGCATTGTTTATATGAAAAAACTCATTTGTACCAAATTAACAAAAATGAATTAATAGTATGTCGAGAGGGGAGGCGTATTTAAGTAAAAATAAGTATTAATATAAATATTGAAATAAAATAATCAGTAGTTAATTTGTATTTTTTCTCTTATGTGTTAAAAGAAATTTTGTTGATTTTTAGTAATATTTATAGTGTTCTAGTTAAATCTTTTTTTAAATTTTAGTCGAAAATATTCCACCCTCCCACACGATACCACACATCCTGCAGTAACTTTTTTCACATTATCTTTGCTCTTTGAAAAAAATGAGCTAAGCCACTGACTGTAGTTAAAATTATGTATACAATCTTTTTTTGATATTATTTCCTCTTAACTAATATTTTTTGCGGGAAAAACTGTAAAATTGATTGAAAAAAACCTTATATTTGTTTTAATAAAATCAAACTCCCATAAAGTATATTCTAAAATTTCAATCCTAATTTAATCAAAAATGATAATCAAAAAATAAAATCAGACCAAGTGTAATGTATAGGGGTAACAGTGATAGAAAAATTGAAGCCATATACATTCATTAAATCAGAAATTCTTAAACTTTTTTCAAATTGCCCCCTTTAAAGAAATTAAAAAGGCTATGGCCCCCTACAACAAGACTACTCAATAAAGACACTTTTTTGCTCTTCATCTGCAACTCAAGGATATCTAGTGTAAGTTTCAAAATTTTTTGACGGCACATAACTAGGTATTGCCCCCAACTTACTAAATTACCGCCCACTGTGGAAAACCCTGATTTAAAAAAAATTTAAAGCTATGTAAGCAGAGAGAATTTAATTATTTATTATTTTTATTTGAATTATTATTGCTCTTATGTTAAGTAAAATTATATTTTTTTAGAATTTTAATTTAATTTTGCTTTGTGTTTTGCTTGATTAACTAATTTCTGATGCAATTATAAGGCTATATAGGTTTAAAGTTTTCTTTATTTTGTAACAACCGTAACACTTTGATGTAAGAGATTATTTGATTTTAATTCAGTACAGTAGCAGACTTATATTTAAAACCTGTAGTTTTTTTGTTATAAAACATAAATATTTTTTTTTTAATTTAAGTCTCTTTTCAACCTAATTCAAAATTGTCAAGAGAAATGAGAAAATAACTTGTAATCTAGAAAACGTTCAACAATATAAGAAATATTGGAAAATATTTGCTACTCAGAACAAAATCAGGCTAACTCTGGCTAGTTTGTTTTTAGTCTTGCTTGTTTTTCATCTTTAGTTAGATATTCTATTAAACAGGACTAAATATTTGCTTGTATAAAACCTAGAAAAACACTAGAAAACCTAAAAGAAAACCAGAAGCCTTAAAGTTTTTAAATCACTATTGATTAACCGGTAAAAATATACACACAATATTAACTCTTTTTTTAGTTTCACAAAAATAACGCATTGGATCTATAGTTTTATCAGGGTTGCCACACACTCAAGATATTTAGAAAATTTTTAAATTTCAGTTTTACTCCGGAAAACCCAGGTTATTTTGAATTTTGCTTTTTAATTTAGTTAGTTTTGTTTTTTTTATGAAACTTAATCTGTTATTTTTAGGTTTTTAAAATAAGCTCAGGACAAATTTTTTCTATACTTTAAATGATTTTCAGTTATACTGTTTTCATTATTGTGTATTTTATGGGAGCGGGTCAAAATGACATAGCGACAAAATGACACGGTCGTCAATTAGACACGGTGCGTCACTTTGGCACAGCGACAAAATGACACGGTGCGTCACCTTGGCACAGTGCGTCAGTTTGGCACGGAGGGTCACTTTGGCACGGCGACAAAATGACACGGTGCGTCAGTTTGGCACAGAGGGTCACTTTGGCACGGCGACAAGATGACACGGTGCGTCACTTTGGCGCAGCGACAAAATGACACGGTGCGTCACTTTGGCACAGAGGGTCACTTTGGCACGGCGACAAAATGACACGGTGCGTCACTTTGGCACAGAGGGTCACTTTGGCACGGCGACAAAATGACACGGTGCGTCACTTTGGCACAGAGGGTCACTTTGGCACGGCGACAAAATGACACGGTGCGTCACTTTGGCACAGAGGGTCACTTTGGCACAGCGACAAAACGACACGGTGCGTCACTTTGGCACGGAGGGTCACTTTGGCACAGCGACAAAACGACACGGTGCGTCACTTTGGCACGGAGGGTCACTTTGGCACAGCGACAAAATGACACGGTGCGTCACTTTGGCACAGAGAGTCACTTTGGCACAGCGACAAAATGACACGGTGCGTCACTTTGGCACAGCGACAAAATGACACGGTGCGTCACTTTAGCACAGCGACAAAATGACACGGTGGTTAATAAGTGAGGGAACGATTTGTTGTGAAACTTCAATCTTCATTGGTATGGACAACGATCTTATTTTTCTAGGAAACTTTTCGGTTTCCTGTCTTCTAACCGGTTTTGTAGAATCAGCAGCAATCACAGTGATTAACTTTAAAAACAAAGACCCAGGAATTTTTGATCGTGACTTTATAAAATAAAGTGAAACACGTAATGTTTATACCTTCTATTCTCATCGTCGTACTTATAAAAAACATGCTCGTTTTTAAGCAATAGCAAGGTGTTAGGTGTGCTTAAAAGCTGTGCTTAATAAACAACAACTAGTTGTTTATACCAAACAACGTTCACAAAGATGCAAAAGCAGCAATTTTTTTAACAAAATACGACTGCCAAAATTAACGATATTTTATTTTTGATTACTTTCGAATGAAAAATCTTAAACACAGTTTAGTACTACAACTTGAAACGAGTTATAAAAATTAGAAAATAACTTGCCATTTTACGACTAAAAAGATAAAAACTCATGTAAACATATTATTTAAACTTCAGCAACATTCTGATTTAAAAAATACAATCTTCATTTTAGATCAATCATTCAGTACATCAAAACAATAAACTAGTAGATGTAAATACAGAGAAAAATTTGTTTTATAAACTAAAACTCAGACGTTATCGAAAGCAACTTTTCTGCTGTTGTAATTCTAAATTCTAATGCAGTTCTTATTTTACGTTTTTATGCTAAAAAAATTAAATACTTGCGCTATTTTGGCGACTTAATAGGTTGCCAGATTAAAAATAGAAAATTAAATATTATTTTCATAACAGAGTTAAGACAAAACCGATTTTTTTTTAACTTTGTAATAAAACTCAAGAATATAAAGTAGAAGAAATATTTTAAACGCAAATTATAATCTGCTTTTACTGTATCATTATAAAATTTATTTACTGATTTTGTATTAAATATAAATGCAATTAAATCCTTATATGCAATAAAATACTATAATATCTGTCATACTCTAAGTTTATTTTTTTATATTTTAGACTTAAAAGTTTTGTAAAATTAAAAAAGACAAGTATTAACTTTAATAGAATGGCTGCAGCTTTAATTAGAAGGCTGCAGCAGCAATGTTGTATGTATAACCTCTTCTAGTGATTTTTTTTTAAAGTGATAAATATATAAATGCGCATGAATGGTTGCATCAGACTCTTAATTTTCTCTCAACTGTTCATAATACTATTTTTAACTTTTTCATAAATTTAGGCTCGAGGTCCGTTTATTTTAATTATTTGCTTTCAGACAAGTTTATTATATATTTTCAATACAGAGTTTTAAGTAAACATCTTAACTTATTAACTTTTGTTAAATATAAATATATATACATATTTAATATAAATGGCTATTTACTACAAAAGCAGCTTAATTCTGTATTTTTAAAAACTACAGTTAAAACACGCATGACTTATCCTTACTACGAAATAACTCTGTATTAATTTAAATCTTAGTTATTTTTTTAAACAATTCCTGATAATAATTAATTAAACGTAACAACAAAAAATACTAAATTTTATTCATTACATAAATATGAAAAGTCGTGAAACGTAAAAAACAAACTTAAGAAATTTATGTTTTTATACTATGACTTAAATTTTAATGCAATGTAACATATATAGTTTCAAATGTATCAAGCTACTATAGTTTGGAAAAAGCATAATAAATCTTTTGTTTAACTAATTACTATCAAAATTTTACAATTAAAAGTTATATTACTGAAGAAGTTTAGTTTTGCATATAAGTTTGTTAATCCATGCTATCGTGACGCACCGTGTCATTTAGTCGCTGTGTCAAAGTGACGTATCGTGTCATTTTGACGCTGTGCCAAAGTGACGCACCGTGTCATTTTGTCGCTGTGCCAAAGTGACCCTCTGTGCCAAAGTGACGCACCGTGTCATTTTGTCGCTGTGCCAAAATGACGCACCGTGCCTAAGTGACGCACCGTGTCGTTTTGTCGCTGTGCCAAAGTGACCCTCCGTGCCAAAGTGACGCACCGTGTCGCTTTGTCGCTGTGCCAAAGTGACCCTCTGTGCCAAAGTGACGCACCATGTCATTTTGTCGCTGTGCCAAAGTGACGCACCATGTCATTTAGTCGCCGTGCCAAAGTGACCCTCCGTGCCAAAGTGACACACCGTGCCAAGGTGACGCACCGTGTCATTTTGTCGCTGTGCCAAAGTGACGCACCGTGCCAGAGTGACGCACCGTGTCATTTTGTCGCTGTGCCAAAGTGACGCACCGTGTCATTTTGTCGCCGTGCCAAAGTGACCCTCCGTGTCGAAGTGACGCACCGTGCCAAAGTGACGCACAGTGTCATTTTGTCGCTGTGTCATTCTGACACCCACCCGTATTTTATAACTAATTTTCCTGAATTTAAATTTTATTAGTTTAAAAAAATTCGATAACTTTTTTTTTATTTTTTAAAACTCAGGGTGACTCCGGGCTGTAAAAAACCTTTAAGGACGTCCTTTGGTCACTGAGGACAGTTTTTTGACTTAAATAGTTGCAATCCTGCAATATGATTAAACGACATGGGTTAAAAAAACATTGAAGTTAAATACCAGAATTATTTCTTCGCTCATATTGTATGAATTTATAAAAGAAAATTGTTATTCAAGTTTTTTACTTTCAATTTATCTTATAGATTTACTTAAAGTTTTCGGATTTCAAGATGAAACATAATTTAATTTATTTTTCTCTACATAAATTTAGTAAACAAACTTTTCATAAACTTAAATAATTGCACTGAGTTTTTTTTTTATTTAAATAAACTAATTTGTGATTTGAAAAATAGAATAATTGTTTTAAAACATAATTTTGATTTTAATAAACGAATAGAACTAAGAACACAAATCAAAGCTTAAGAGCAAATCTAATGATAAATGACTGAAAAATATTCTTAGTAAAATATATGGAAAATTTGTAATCGATAAACATAATTTTTAATAACATAAAGTTTAATTTAAAAACTTTAAACATAAAAGTATTATTGCAGCTTCCTGTTTAAACAATGTCTAATTTTTACAACAACAAAGCAGCATGCAATGAGTTTTTAACAAGGGTTGTTAACCTGATTAAAAGGAGAGTAAGCAGTCTGAAGGGTGTTTATTCAGTTGCAAGCGACACTGCTAACATCAAGTTTAAAGAAAGGGGTGGCATTTACAACGGTAGAAGTTACTGCGGAATTCAAATTTGCATCAAGCAGGAAAACCAAACTCCAATGAAAAGCAATAAACTTCCTTATGGATGTTAGTTTATAATTTAAAACCTTAGGTTATACAGGCTTTAAAAAGTAATAATGTACATTGAACTTTAAAAAAACTTAATATTTATTATATAAAAAAATATATTGTTACAATTTTTCGTTTCCAATTGTTTATAGTTTATTGTTTATTTAATACATAAAATTGATACTTATAATCAGTATTGCCAAAGACTAAACCAGAAAAACTCAAGATGTTTTGAGTCTTTTTTAAAAACTTGATCTGAATCCGCATTATTTTTGTATATAAAAAACTCATGAAGTCAAAGGGAACCTCTCAAACTTCAGCCTTTTTTATATTTTTTAAATCAGATTTATGTAGTTAATTTTGAAAATATTGTTATTTTATAACAGATTTAGTTTGGAGCTTCATTTAGATTAAAATTAAGAAAATATTAAGGCTTTGTATATATACAGGATAACTCAAAACAGTTAACGGTTAGTCATTACAGTTCTTATGATCTAAAGAATGGCAACCCTGCTAAACACTTAGAACAAATTTAAATCAAAATGTTCTCTTTTAACTATTTAAAAACTTTTCTTTTAGACAAAATCATCTAAATCAACATTAATATTTTTTATTTATTTTAGGTACTTATTATCCAGTGTTTCCCATCGTATCCGGCAGGTTGTTGAAGGAAGGATACTATCATGAGTTGGTTGTGGGAAACGTTGATTGTCAAGACCCTATATTTCTTTGGAGTTCTCAAGATGAGTTGCTTGACAGCATTAAAAGTTTGAACGAAAATTCCAATGTTAGTATTCAAATTAATTAAACTTAAGTTTGTCTCACAGCACATTATTTAGCTATCAATTTTTTATTTCAAGTAAGGAGTTATCATCATTTTGTTATAGATAATTCAACCAGGGAGTGTAAGATTTATATATCAAGCAGTTAAATGTATGCTAAGCTAACCTATACTCAACTTTATTACCACAAGTACCAGCTTTTACATTTTTGAAAACAAGTGCTATCTCTGTAAACGCTAATAATTTAAGAAATTAAAACTAGTTGAGGTTTTAAAAAACAATAAGAAATAAAAAACATTTAACTTAACCGACGACAAACAACAACAGCATCTAAAACAACCTACGATCGGTTTTTTTTTTTATCATCAATTAAAAACAAGAATAAAAATCACTATTCAATTTTTGTACTGAAAATTTTATGCTCATCAGACCTAGAAGGTATTCGAAGTAAAATACAATTATACTTAAAAGTGTCTTCTAAAGAAAAAATACAACACTAAGGTAAATAGAAATAATAATATTAGCAAATATCATTGCAGTTTTCTTCTGACAAACCTGATTTTTATAACGACAAAGAAGCTCGCGATGATTTTTTAAAGGAAGTTCTTGACAAACTCTATCGGGAACTAAACATGCGGGTTTTGTTATATTCTAAAAACAACTTTGTTGGCACTAATCTAGTTGCAAGTGACACTGCTAACATAAGGTTTCTCGAGAAGGATGGAAGCTACAACGGTAGAAGTTACTGCGGGATTCAAATTTCTATACTGTCAAGATTCCAAGCTCCTGTGAGAAGCAAGAAGTTTCATAATGAGCGTTAGTTAAGTTTTAATTGATGATTTAATGTTCGGTATCATAATCGATATCATAGATTTTTTTTAATAAAAACTTTAGTTTGAAAAAAAAAACCTTTTTTTTTTTATCTGTTGTTGATTATTTTTTGTCCCTTACAGTCGCTAGTTGTTTTTATGTTCAAGGTGAATTTAAAACATACCAACTTTTTAACTAACAACTTTTATTCAAAACAAAACCACCTAAATAAACATTTACTTTAGGAACTGCCTCAGCGTTTCCCGTCATATCTGGCAGATTGTTGACCCGTCGCCTTGGGTATCAGGAGTTCGTTGCGAGGGAAGATAGTCAGGATCCATTTTTCCTGTGGACTTCTTACGAAGAGTTAATTGATAAAATTAGAAAGTTGAATGAAAATTGATGACGTAAACCTGATTGTAATATGACGTTATATGTGATTATATGTTGAAACTTAAAAACTAATTAAGTTTGAATTATAAACTTGATTGTTAATTGGCAGTAATTAAATGTTAATATATATTTAAAATTAACTATTTTGCATTTAATCTACTTTTAACAAACGACAGATTAAAGCAAAAGCAAGTAATTTTTAAGTTGATTTATTATGTAACAGATATTCATTTCTCATTCATTTACTACTGTGCCTAAGTTTATAATTTCATACAGTAATAAACCTAGAATTTATAATTTAGTGTTTTTTTCTTTATCTTAAAAATAATGTATATTGTATGCATTTTGTACGTTTAAGCATTTTTAAGCAATCCCATGTGTGTAGCAAATAGTGTTTGTTGTTTATGACACACCGGGTTCATTTCATTTTTTAGCCTTTAAAATTTTAGACAATACTTATTACTTATATTGATATTACGAGTTTTGGATTTAGATGGAACTGGGTCTTTTTTTTGATGCTCGGGTCCGAACAAACTCTGATTTTTTCTCCAATCTAAGATTCGAAAAAATGCAGATGTTTTTTCACATTAAGATTCAGTCTGATTCGAATCCGGTTCTAAAAATGCAATATTCGACTGGGTCCGGTTCGTTCGAACTTTTTCAAAACATAATTAAGTTGAAAGCTGTATTTTATTCAAACGACTATGTTAGTTATAGTATACTTTTTTATTCAAATAGTTGGTTTAAACTAAATAGAGTTTAAAAATAACTATTAAAAAACTTTTAAATGTGAATTGGTTTTAAGTTCGTTTTCTAAATGTACTAAATTCCTAATAAATTTATAAACTGTATATATATATATATATATATATTTTCTTTTAGATTCAGGGTTTTATTTTATTTACAACCCTTTTTTTATTACACAAATTTAAAACAATTTTTTTTTTAATTTCAACTTGAAATCTTTATTTACTAAAGTAAGTTCAACTATTTTTTGAAATTTTAAAATTTGATAGGTGTATGAGTATTTTCATTTCAAACATTACAATTAATGATCTGAGAAACTACCTGTTTTTTCTTCTTTGAAAATAGTCATTTTACTTCTAAATAAATCAATACAGAAATAATAGTGGCCTTTTTTTTTTTGGTTATCTTTTAGTTCGATTTAGATAAGAAATTACTTTAAATAACAAACAAACTAAACTATTCTAGATTTAATTGTTTTTACTTATGTTTTTTAAAAAATATTCTAATGTGAGGATTATTGACAAAATTGACCATAATTTTTTTTTAAGAAAATATACTAAATAGTGTGCATAAAATACTTTCAACCATAGTCAGTTTCGCTTCAGAAATAAAAAGTAAGCAGTTTAAATAGTTTCATAACTATTAATGTCCTTATTAAGTAAATTAGTTTTCTACTTATAAAATAACAATGAAAGGCATCTTAAGGTGGGCTTAATATTTATACGGGAACAGGTAAAAATTTCAAAAAGAAAAAATTGCACGAGATTACTAAGTTGCACGAGGGGACTAAGTTGCACTAAGACAAATTTGCACGAGAGCAAAAAATTGCACGAAGAGAACTTTGCACCAATGGTCAATTTTGCACGAGTTACAATTTTGCATGGAGGGTAAATTTTGCACAATAGTTAAAAAAGAACACAAATAAAAAACTAAAAAATAAACTAATAAAAAACGAAAGGAAACAAAAAGTTACTTACCGAGGGTAGGGTAAGGAGTAACAGTGATAGTAAAAATTTTAACAAAGAATTACTGATAAAAATAATTTTTAAAAACAAAAATTAACAAATTAAAATTAATTATTTATAAAGAAATGAAAACCTACCGGTTGAGGGTTAGAGGTAACTAAGATGGTAAAAAAATTATAATAATTGGAAAAATAAAAAAAAATACCGATCGAGGGTAAGGGTTAGGTGTAATAGTGATAGTAAAAAAAAAAGCTAAATTAAAAAAATTAATAAAAAAAACTAACCAGTGCAAAAATGCCTCCGTACAATATTGTCTGCTCGTGCAAAAATGTCTTCGCGGAAATGTGACCGTTCGTGCAGAAGTGTTTTCTTGCAATTTTATTACAAGTGCAACAGTGTCTTCACGCAAAGTTGTCTTCGTGCAATTGTGTGCCCTCGTGCAGTTTTGTAAGCTTGTACAAATTTGACAGCTACCGATTTATACAGTATAATGACTTTCGCCAGAGACAATTAAATTATTGTCCAGCGATCTACCACTGAGCAATGTTTGACTGTAATATGATATTTTAGATGTTTTACAAACTGTAGTAATAAGAGGTGTTTACATCAAAAGTTTTCTACTCAGACAATTTCTAAGTGTTAATGAAAGTAGTTTTGAAGAAAAAATTGTTTAAATTTTCAGTTTAAATACTTACAATGTTTTTTAATAATAAACAGAACATAAAAGCATTGTTGAGCAATGAGATTCATTTTATTTTGTTTTATATTTATAAAAGGCTTCAAAACATATTTAATTAAAAATAACATAATTCGGTTCTGTTTTTCTTACTATTTATTTTTAATTTGTTTTTTTTATTTAACTCTGTTTTTTTCATTAGTTTTTGTGTTGTTTTTTAAATGTTAAGATTGATCTTAATTAGATTAACTTAAGAATAAAAGACCTTGAAAGAAAGTATACTTCAAATTTTAAGCTGCTTTTATAATTACGTAGATTCAATTTAAAAAATACTTGTTTAAGCTTTTCCTACAATATATGCCTTGTAATCTGTTGTTTTAATAAAACTTTTGCATAGTTTTCTATAATGGTATGTAACAAAATTTAAAAGAGATCATTTGTTATAAAAGATAGGAAATAAGATAGTGATCTATTTTTTAACTAATAATTTGTACGTAAAACAGTTTATTAAGTAAAGTAACTACAAAAATAACCGTAAATAAATTTTATATAAATAAAGAAATTAGATTATTTAGACATAACATTCAAATTAATTTCTTTTTAGTGAAAAAATGAAACACATTAAAATAAACTTATGCCTCATAAAATTACACCATGAGTACATATCCAACCGTTTTTCCATAAAACTTGTTAAGATTTGCTTTATATTAGTTTTGTTTTAATTTTAAATACAACTGAAGAGTTTTTGCATCATTTTTCTTTCTAATAAATTTCTTCATAGGGTTATTCCTAACGAACTCTGTGAAAACAGATAAGATACAATAAACTTAATAAGCTATTTTGATAAGCGAAAATAAAAACGAATGTGACCCCAAACAGGAGATTGAACCCGTGCCGCGGTAGAAAGAACCACAAATGCTAACCACTAGGCCACTTTAAAACTAGACACAACTGCTTTTTATGTTTTTAATCCTATGCTTGTGTATACTGCTACATGCACATGCCAAAATGTTTAGGAGAACATTGTTAAGTTAGAGTTCTATGCAAATTGACTTGTTATTTTTTTATTTGCTGTGTCTCTTGTTTTTATTCCTTTAAGGTTTCTTAGTAATTAAACACATAACAAACCCGCTAAACTGCTGAAACAAAGGCATTAATTAAGCTATTATGTTAGTTATATTAAAACACGTTAAAATTTAGAACAAATTTTATATACCATGAAACCAAGTAAATTACTTTCAGTTTCAATTGGTTAAGTTTTTTTTATTTTCTAAAAAGGGTAACTAATTTTTTTTCCAAGTTGACGAACTATGTAAATATTGTTTTTTAATTATTTTGTTTTACAAAAACTAACTAAATAAATTTTTCATCGAACAAAACAAATACACTAAAACTTTCGTAAAAAGCAAGTTACGATTTTAATAAAAATTGCTTCAGCTTTCAAAAAAAGACATTGATTGAAACTATTGAATACTATAGCAAAAAAAAAGTTTTAGTTTTAAATAATGCGCAACACAGTTTACTTTAGATCTTGATATTTAACATATAAATTTTACTAAATTCAAATGTTTTATTTCATCTAAATTAGTCTAAAATTTTGTTTATAACTCTTTTAAAACACTTTACACTGCAACGCTAGTTTAAAAATATGTTAATTTTCAGATTGTATTCAGACATTTAGTTAAGCTAAAATCTTTTAACATTAAATAATGAGTAGTCTTTCATTAGCTATAGATTATTTAAGTAGGGAGTATAAATTTAAAAAATTAACAGATTAGATGTACTTAAACCTTAGCTACACACAATTTTGTTACTATCAGTACCAAGTTTAGACATTTTAAATACAATTTTGTTACTATAAGTACAAAGCTCACACATTTTAAATAATTTTTTTTAATATCAGTACATAGCTTTCACATTTTTAAATACAATTTTGTTACTATCAGTACTAAGCTTACAGAATTTAAAATACAATTTTGTTACTATCAGTACTAAGCTTACAGAATTTAAAATACAATTTTGTTACTATTAGTACCAAGTTTACTTATTTTTAAATACAAATTTGTTACTATCAGTACTGAGCTTACACATTTTTAAATACTATTTTGTTACTATAAGTACAAAGCTCACACATTTTTAATTACATTTATTTTACTATCAGTACCGTTAAGTTATATCCCTCTAAGAACTACCAACTATTTTTTTTATTTAACTAAATGGGTTATAAGAATAAAAATCACAGTTCTAGTTTTTGTAGTAAGTGAGTAAAAAGTTTATCTAGTAAATATAATCAAAGCTTGAAATTATTTTAAATTAAAAAGCAAACTCAAAGTTTACCAAAACTAACTATAACATCAAATTAACATTACAGCATTAGGTTGCAATCATGTCTTCCGCACAACCTGATTTTTACGGCGACATGGAAGCTCGCCATAAGTTTCTAAAGGATATTCTTGACAGGCTCTGCCGGGACATTAATGCGGAAGTTCTTGATAACAATGGAAGAAATTTTATCTATTCCTACTTTGTTGGAAAGGACCGTGCCAACATAGGTTTTCTTGAGAAGAATAAAGACTACGATGGTAAAATAGTCTGCGGAGTTCGAATTCGTATCAAGTCGGGACACCAAACTCCTGCAAAAAGCAATAAATTTCCTTACGGTTGTTAGTTAACTTTCGATTAATAAGTCACAAATTTTTAATTAATAAAAAATTAAAATACCATTAAATAATAAATATTTAGTTATTAAATAATATATTTCTGCATAACAAAAGTATTTTTAACTTACATTTGTTATTAAATTTACTTGATACTAACCGTTTGTATTTCTTTTATTTTTTATCTAAAACTAGAAAAAGCATTGCTGAAACTGAATCTCATAGTAATGATTTTTTAATTAGCTGTCAATTTATACTTTTACCACAATACTAACCGCTTGTATTTCTTTTATTTATTATCTAAAACTAGAAAAAGTATTGCTGAAACTGAATATCATAGTATTGATTTTTTAATTAGCTGTCAATTTATAGTTTTACCAAAATACTAACCGTTTGTATTTCTTTTATTTATTATCTAAAACTAGAAAAAGTATTGCTGAAACTGAATATCATAGTAATGATTTTTTAATTATTTGTTAATTTATAGTTTTACCAAAATACTAACCGTTTGTATTTCTTTTATTTATTATCTAAAACTAGAAAAAGTATTGCTGAAACTGAATATCATAGTATTGATTTTTTAATTAGCTATCAATTTATAGTTTTGCCAAAATCAACTTAATCTATATTAACTTTTTTTTTAATTTTAGGTACTGGTCCAGTATTTCCCATCATATCCGGTAAGGTGTTTGTTGATAAGAAGTTTTGCCCCATCGACCTTAAGGAGCTGGGTTGTAAAGAAATAGATAAGAATCTTTATTTTTTGTGGAACTCTTACGAACGGTTGATTGACGGAATTAGAAGGTTGAATAGAAATTGATGTCGTAAACCCCGCTGTTATATGACGTCACATTTGTTTATATCTTGAGATTTCAAACTGGTTATTAGAATTATAAGTTTAATTGTTATACGGAAATAATTAAAAGACTTTATATATTTTAGAGTTTTTTTTTTGCATTAAAGCTCTGTTTGTTTTCAAACTTTACTAAGCTACTTCCTAAAAGAAATATAATTTAGTCATATCTTTTCACATGTTTTTTCACTAATTTTTTTTATAAAAATGTTTTCTACTAACATCAATAGTTTTAATTAGTTTTGTTAATACTTAAACATCTTGTATTGTTGTTTATTTTAAAACTAATGAAATTTTATTTGTAGCTTTTAGAAACTTTTAAAATCAAACTTTTTGTCTAAACAATCTAAGAAATTTCAGTTGCTAAATCTCAGTTGTGTTAGTTCAAACTAAAACACATTTTATTAACTAGCGGCTAAAAAACAACACGTAATCGTCCTTTTTAATAAAGCAAAGAATTTAAAGCAAACAATTTTAAATAATCTAATAAATAAATTTGCTTTAAATCTGTTTAATGGTTAATTTAATGTTGTTACTTAACTATTTTTCAATTGCGCTTAGAAATTGGAATAAAAATAAATATTCGAAAGTTGTTTCTTATGCGCTGAAACTTGTGAATGTTTCGTCAAAGATTGTAAAAATTGTATACCGTAGAAGACTAAGCAATCGATTTGTTTTTAACAAACTAGAATAAAGAAAATTGTTTATCTTTACTATATTTTAAGCAAATGTAGGCAGTTTTTTATGTGGACCGATAATATTTTAAGAAAACAGAAATCGACTTAAGTTTTAGTTAATTTTCTTGACAAAAGATTTTGTTTTTAATTCTCTAATATGTAAGAGCAAAATTAACACAATACAGGAAGCAGCGTGTTTTTTATTAAATATTTTTTTTATTTAAAAAAAATTTATAATAGATACCTAAAAAAAATATCTTATGTTTTTTAGCGAAAAATCAGACTTCGTGTGAGAAAATTTTGTTTTTCAGAACACTGTCTCACTTTAAATTAACATTAACGTTATCCTATGACTTTAGTAATATGCTTTTAAACCTAAATAGGATTGTTAGTATTGTGTACTATATTTAATGATTAAAATACATATAAAGCACCTGATATTAAATATTAACTTAAAATTATGAGCTATATTTTAGTGATTAACTTACATATGTAGTATCTAGTTTTGACTTTTAATCTAAAATTGTGAGCTCTGTTTTATTAATTTAAATAACATGTATAGTACCTTACATTGACTATAAATATATTATTACGAACTGTCTATTGTATATACACACATTCGCATACTTTATTTTAAAAAAATTTTAAAGCAGTATTTTTTTTTTACAGAACTTCATTGGAGTGTTATACTCGCTTAACAAATGTCGGTTCAATAGAGAAAAAGTACTGTGATTTTTTTTTGTTTTATGTAATGTATAAACTTATCGATAAAATATAACATTTACTTTTTTTTTTTTGCTATCTAAAAAACTTATTTAAAAATAGGGACAGTGAACACTGCTTAAATAATTGACTCTTTATACTTGTATCTGTATATAAACATTTATTTACATTTATTTATTAGACCTCGTCAAGTATTCAAAAAAAAAAGGAAAAACAGTAAATTTTAAAATAGAAGGAAATTTGTTTTAGTTAATTACATTATTGTTAAAACTATCATTGTTTTTTTCTCATTAAAAGCATAAATTTCACAGTGCTTATCTTCATATTTTAATTTATAAAAGTTAGTTTCAGTTATTGTAAAAATCACTTTTTTAAAGTCCTTAAAAAAAATTTAAAATAGTTTATTTAACTATTAAAATATAAAACTGTTTTTACTGTTTAATTTAAATTATGAAATCAAATAAAAACTACCTTTTTAGCACAAAGTACTTATATAAATAAAATCTTAAAAATGTTTCAACGTATTACATTTTACTTTCTTTAAAGAAATTGTAACCTATTATCCAAATATTTACACGTTTGTTATTAGTGTTGTAGGTCTTCTTTTAAGAATTACTTTATACTTACATATGTTTTTTAATTCCTATATTACAAAAGAAGATTTATAATACAATTCAGTATTGCATCTTTTAAATCATTATTTCAGTCTTATTAATTATGTTATACTCATAATTAATCATTATTATTATTAGCAATTTTTCGTTTTATATTTAATTTTCCTAAAGTTTATGAAATTGACTCATAATCCAAAAATTTTTAATTTAAAAATATTACTGCTCTCTAGCGCCAAAATCAGATAGTTTTTTATTAACTAGCTTGATTGCAAGAATGATATCAAAAATACTATTTATGTTATTAAAAGTGTGGAAAAAACTTAGTTTTAAAAAAAGAGAACTAAGTATTTGTTATTTAGGTATTTATGATCTACTTTAGGTTTAATATTAAAAGTAGAAATACATGGTTTGCCGTAATATTTAAAAACAAAGTTTGTTGTTTAAAATTAATAAATTAAAAATGTCACAAATTTGTAAATAGTTTTTGCTTAAAGTTTAGTTTTTAAAAGTTTATAACCAAACTTATAACTAAGTTTTATACACCCTGTTTTAAAAACAAGTTAATACCTCAAGTAAGTTTAAATATGTAATTTTAATGTTTTTACCATATTTTGTTCTTTGGTATTTAATATTTTGATACTATAATCAGTACTAAAGATAACAAGCATGTTGTTTCTCAAAGAAGGTTTATTAGTACTCGGACCAAGTACTAATATAGTATCATCAAAAAAAAACAGAACTAATGAACTCAGGTATACACAGGAGCAAATTTTTATTAGTAATTTGGAAGCAGGTAAGATTTTAGTAAGTATACAATACTATTACAAAATAAGTTTTGACTTCTTATTTAGTTTTGTTAAACTAATGTTGTTTAAATTCAATTTATTGAATAGAACATAATTCAGTTTAAATAATTTCAGAACATTTTTGAATACTTTTTAGATAGTATTTTATTTATTCTTTTAACCTTTTATGTTAGTTAAGGGTTAGCAAAAAATCTGGAATCCTAGAAAAACCTTGAGTTTGACAATTTATGTTAAAAAAACCTGGAATTTGATAAACTTTGAAAAATAACAAATTTTTTATTAAATCAGTAAAAAAAAGAAATTTTGGACAACAATTACTAATAACCTGGAATTTTAAAACTTTTTTCATTTTAGGCAGTGAATTTTACACAAAAATTTATTAAATAGATACAACTTTTTGTCATCATCAAAGTTTTTTTTTTATTAGAAACATATCTAGAACAGCTTGACAGTATCTATTCAATGTTGTTATAGTACTTTGCACAGTTTTTAACCTTAAAATTAGCTTTAAATTAAAAATTGTCCTAAAGTATGTACTTATAAAGACATAAAAAAAATTTCTCAAATTAAAAAAAGCCATTCTGTTTGTGGGTGCACGACTATTCAAATTCCAACAACTTAAATTAAAGAAAATGAAACAGCCTCAAATAAAAAAGTAATGTATATCTGTCAAGTATTAAATATATATAAGTAGGTCATATTAATATCTGAAAGACATTTTTTCTTTTTGCAAAATATTAAATATTTTTTTAAATATGACTCAAATAAAGTAAAAAGTATATTTATTTTTAGAAATATAAAAAAAATTTTTAATATTTTAGATTTTGCAAAAAAAAATAGTGGCTTGTAGATATTAATAATATTTACATATGTACATTTTATTTTCATCAAACTTATATTTGTTATTGAGATATAGTTTTTTAAATATTTTTTTTCAATTTGAACGGTCGGTTTGAGTTGACCGAGTTTGAACTGTCATGTACACTGTTTGTTTAAAACAAAATAGGTTTTGCATTTAAACTTATGATTTTTAATTGAATACCGTTACTGCTCTTTAGCGCCAACACTAGATTCTTTTTTATTAACTAGCTTGATTGCAAGATTGATATTCAAAGTACTATTTCACCTTCTTAAATGTGTGGAGTTAACTTAGTTTTTAAAATAAAGAACTAAATATTTATTAATTAAGTATTTATGGAACTACTTTAGATTTGATATTAGAAGTAGAAATATATTGTTTGTCATGATGAACAAAACAAAAAATGTTTTTTGATGGATAAAAAGTTTTAGATAAGTTTTGCTTAAAAGTTAAAATTTTAAAAATAACGAAACAAACTTATAACTAAGTTTTATACTATACTAGTAGTACAACCTATTATATCAGTTATAGTATCTATTTAATGTTCTTTAAATAGCAACCTGCATGTTATTTTTAGTTCTTATTATAGTATCAAAACATCAAATACCAAACAACTAAATAATATAAAATATTCCATTTATGCATATTAAAATTTACTTAAGGTATTTAACTACTGTTAAAGTAGGTTGTACTAAAGAATGCTATAAAACTGAGTTATAAGTTTGTTTCATTACTATGCACAGTTTTTAACCTTAAAACTAGCATTAAACTAAAAATAGACCAAAAATTGTATTTATGAAGACCTGAAATAATTTTCTCTAAAAATTTTGGCATTCTTGTTAGTTTAAAACAAAATATTTTTTCATTAATTTTGAGTTTTGTTAATGCTTTTGTTAGTTTTGTTATAAGTTACAGTTTTTAGATATATTATAATTTCATTTTAATAAAATTTGAATATATATATATTTTTTTTACAAATTATTACACCCACTTACATTTGACTCATTACATTAATTTAATTAAATTTGTTTAAAAATCAATACTAAATAATACACTAATAAGCTTAAGTTTTTAAAAAGTTTTAGTTTTTTCATAAAGATAGTCGTTTCCTAAACTTTTTCACTACATTAAAAGAAATAAAAAATCTATGGCCCTTCCAATACTATTTCTTTAATAGCTACCATTAAAACCGTAAAATGACCTTATTTTTAATTTCTTTGCTCTTAATTATCAACTCTTGAATATCTAGTAATAATTACTTTCATAATTTTCTGTAATGCCCCAAAGGAGCCATATGGCCCAGTTTGGGAAATTTTAATTTCGAATTTTTGCATAAATAGGTTTTCAGATTACACAATAGATAAGATTGTACAATGCAGTTCAGCACTTTTTTATACTTCAAAAAAGCTGTTTTTTTGCCACCGAAACCGGAATAAATACACAGTCTGAACAACCACTTTATTATAAGATACCTACTGTCCAGTTATTTGATCAATACTTTTTAATTAAGACAAATGATTATATTACAATAATTCTGTAAAAAGTATTTACAAGTTTTAACATTTTTGGTTTTGTTTAATTTTTCTCATATATTATTTTTTCTTATTTCTTAAAGTTACTTTGTTTCATATTGCAATAAACAAGGTTTGGCAAAGTTCCATAAATAAAGCATTTAAATACTGAACAAGTTTTTATTTTAACACGTCGAGCTCGAGTAAATACGTGGATCTTTCTCATATAAACTTTTTAATCATAACAAGCTTGTCATTTCAAAATTCCCTTCCATGACATTAAATACAAAGTCAATTAAGCAAATAAAAATTTAGTTGAAATCAACAAGCACGTATCAGGATTAAAATAAAACCTGAAGTATTGGAAAAACCTGGAATTTGACAATTTAGGCTAAAAATGGCTTGAAAAACCAGGAATTTGAGAAACTCTTAAAAAACCTGGAATGTTAAACAATAATCACTAAAATTCATTAAAAAACCTAGAAAAATATTGAATCTTAAACAACTTTAAAAAATTAAGAAGTAAAACTTTGATTTGTCATTGAAAATTTATTGTATAGATGTAATTTTGTGTCATTTTTTTTATTATTATAAAACACATTTGAAGAAGCTTAAACACACCTTTTCAACGCATTAACGATCTTTATCATCAACTCCTAAATACCTAGTGTAAGTTTCTAAATAGTATATACATTTTATTATTTTATACGTTAACTAAAATACTTATATTAGAAAATTTAGGAAGCTTTTTCAGTTAATTTAATAAAATGTTTAAACATAATGTTTTATTTACAGATAGATACAAATAAATAAATGATATTTGGAATGGACGCATATTTTATAAAAATTACTTTGTTTTTCTTTTTTATTTTCATTTGTTATTTCCATACCATCAAAGAATTCGTGTACAAACTCAACATTTCTTTTCGTCATGAAGTTATTATTGTAGTAATCATTCTTGTTCAATTTATATTTTGTTATGTCACTTCCGCTATGACTGTTGGTTACTACAGCTTAGAGTGGATAGACTTATGCGTTATGATCATTTTCTATTTCACCCAGTGCTCACTCTTCTCAGCAATAGCTTGGTCATGGTATAACCGTATAGGCGATTCTAAATTGACAGAATACATAAAAACAGCAACAGCTATAATGACATTTTTGACTTATGCAGTGTTTTGGTTCATAGGGTACTTAGATGGCTATGTAGGGTTGTATGAGCAAATTCTAAGTGGAATCCTTTGCGTTGGACTGTTTGTCAAAAAGTTTTATGAGTGCTACGGATCTTGCAATAATTTTTATTGTATAACAACTTACTGGTCGATTGACAAGAACATAAGCGAGGAAATTATTTTTTTTGAAAGGGAGATGTTTTCAATTTGGTGTTTAAAGTATGATCGTTCAAATGAACAGCTTCAAAAAATGCGTGAAGAATTGGTGGAAATGAAAGCAAAAGAAAAACGATTAAAAGACTCGAAAACGTGGAAAGGTTGGTTTAAGCTTACAAGTTCGCATGTAATTTATATTTATAATCTTGTTAAAGTAGCTACTGCATTCTACGGCTTCGCAAAAAATTTACGGTCAAGTAAGGTAAACATGAATAACTTAGTTAGCAGCATAATTGGAAACAAATGTTTAAATTTTTTCATTACCTCATTCGGATACAAACCGCTTGACCATGAAAACTGGGCCCAGTCGTTATCGTACTGGTGGAGCAAAGTTGGTCAATCAAGCGCCATAATCGGAAACGTGCCAGCCCATGCAAAGCTCTTTGAACTTCTGCAAACCATCTTTTCGGCGAGCCTGACAACACCGCTAACCCTTCTCTTCTCCGCTTTTTCTCTGTATGCAAACATTTTCACTCACACAAAGAGCATGCCGGAGGAGTTCCGGCCGCCAGCATTAAAGTACGTCTTGGGAGGTCTAAACTACGGAGAATTTTACTGGTTTTCAGATAAATGCAACATAGTGTTTTTGATAATTGGTTTGGTCCTTTACTTCCTATTTTCTTATTCATTTCGCGTAAATTGCTTGAACGACGTCAAGGGATTTTTCGGCCGTCTTTTTACGTGTTTTAAGATAGCTTTAGAAAATTTCGTTTATTTGCTGTTTAGAATTGCTGAAAAAGTTAAAGTTTTGGTTCTTAAGTTAGCCATTATACTGAAGCATGTGATGAACCGCCAACTTACTTTTATTCTCCCTTATATTTTATAAAAAAAAAAACGCCCAAAACAAAAAAAAAACTTTTAATAGTGATTTTATCATTAAAATATTTTCCTAGTTGTATCGGGATTTATTAGAAGTCTTATACTTAAAAAATTTTAAGAACTCATAATAAATAACTAGGTTTACAAACACAATGTCTTCGCTATTTTTGTAATGGTTTTATTGTTGAAAATGAACTCTTAAAAAATTTATGTTAGAAAGCAATTTGAAGCACAGAAAGAAAAGTATTATTATTATTTGTCTCGTCTATTTTTGGAATGAATAAAGATAAAACTATTTCGCAAGTTTTTAAATGAAAACCTTGTAACAGTAGTCGTCAAAATGTGCACTAGTGCACATTAGTGTACATGAAATTGTCTTTGGGGTGCGAGAATATTTTACGATATGTCAAACTAATTGTCGATGAAAAAATTTTAGGGATCATATAAAAGTTTTTTAATTTTTATCGTTTTATTACAAGCGATATAGTTAAAGACTTAAGCTAAATTAAGCCGTGGTGTTTTACTTTTTTCTTTTTGATTTCTTTCTTTTGATCAATTTATTTAACTGATCATTTTACTATATTTCCTAACGTCTTGGTCAAATAAAAGTGAAATCCCTTCTGAGAATAAACAACTGAACTGAAAAAAACTATAAAAAGTTTTCAACTGCTACAACTAGGTCATTGGAATTAATGGATAATAAATAATAACCGTATATTCATCGAGCCACAATCAAAATGCATTTTGAAGACCTCAAACAGGTTTGTACCTAGTTTTTACTTATTTTGTGAATTTTTAGAGTATAAATATTGTGCTTGTTTTTAAAATAATATGTAACTAAGTTAAACTGTATAATAATTTAAAAATAGAAAATCAATTTCATATAATAATTTATACATTATTTATAAATAAGAAACTTTTCTGAACTTAAAATGCAGAAAATCGTTGTGGTACGTATGAACTTTTAACAAAAATTTAAGTATATTTAAGAAATACATACTAAATACTACATTTAAAGAGAAAAGAAGATAACAGCAAAATCTTTTTATTCTTCTGGAAGTCGAACCTTTGGATGATGAAACTGACCTGGTTGAGGTATGAGTTAATTGTTTTTAACGAATTATTTAAAGTTAGTTAAAATATAACATTATAAAACATAAATATTCGAAAGAACATTTTGTAGAAGTTATTTTTTCTAAGATTCTTTGTAAAATATAATGGGTAGTTTGACATTGTGGATGTACAAATTTTATTTTTTGAAACTACTTACTTTAATATACTAACTTACAGTGTTGCTAAAAAAAAATTAAATCTTAAAAAAAACCAAGAACTTGACATCTTAGGTAAAAATACTGGAATTTGAAAAATTAAAAAACTAACTGATAGAACCTAGAATTTAAACTAAAAAGCACTAAATATCCAGGAAAAATCTAAAATTAAAAACAAAACATTTAAAGTAATGATAATCCAGTTAGTTAATAAATGATTAACTTATTATTGTTTAAAAACACATTTAAAATAACTAAACAAGTATCAATTCGTTGTTGTTACATTATGTGAAATAGTTTGAATTTTAAACTAAAAATAGACCAAATACTTATTGTTCAAAAAACCTAGAGAATTTTTTAAACAATTTTTAATAACTCTGTATTTTTTTTATAGTTCAGAAGACTTTTTAAGCTAAATGTTTTTATTTTAAATCCTGGGTTAGCCTTTTTTTTTTAACTCAAGTTAGTTTGGATAAATTTACAATGTTTTCATTGTTTGAACTATAATGGTTTGTTTCAGCTGTATTAGTTGACTTTGTTAAATCCTAAAAGTATCAAGTGTTAAAATATTTCTCACAATATTTTTTTTAGTTTTTATCTTCTACTTCTGTTTAAAAAGTACTTTACTTCAAATAAAACTGCTTTGATGTAAGTAAAGGCTATTAGTAATAGTTGCAAAATGTTTCAATGGCTTAATTGGAATATACTTTAAAACTTGCTTAACAATAAGAATTATGATTTTTTATCAAACTTTATGTGACACAATAAAGCTTGGTTTACATTAAACTTTGAAAAATAAAATAACTTTATCATAGTTACAGTAAGATGTTTAATTTTATTGTAAAATACTAGCTTTAAATTTTTTCCTAATTGTAAATCCAGCTTATCATATTAAAAAAAAAATGTAAAAATTACATTTATTTTAAAATTAATAAATACCTAATGCTAAGTATTATTCTACAAGTTAAACAAGACTTAGAGAAATTAAACTAGACTAGATTAAGGAATGTTCTTATAAAACAGGCAGATAAACTTTAGGATGGCCATTGATTTTATAAGTTTAATCAAGGTTAAAAAAATATCAGTCTAATTTAAGGTTTTTAATTTAAGGTAAAATATGAATGTATTTACATTAAATAAAAGAAAAAGTACTGTAACCCTGATAAATTTGTTTCGTTATCAGAAAATAATAAATTTCTAAATATATATGAGTTGTTTTAACTAAATTTCTTTATTAAAGATGTAAAATTTGTTCAAAATTTCAGCTATTTCCTTTCTTTTGGCAAAACTTTAAAACTTGAGTTGTTTTCAGCTTATATGCCCAATCTAACTTAATACCTAGGCTAGTTTGCGTTTTTTTTTCGACTCAGACCAAATCAGGGTAGTTTAAACATTAAAAAAACTTAGGTTTGTTTAAGTTTTACATAGCATAGACTAGCTTTGATATAAATTATAAATTCCGAGATAGTTCTGTTAAATAACGTTTTTGTTTTTTTAAGTCTTTTTTATCGTTTTAATATGCAATAAACTTTAGAAATTATAGCTAACAAGTCTTTTAAAGTAACTCATGGAAAGTTTAAAGAAAACTGTAATGGAAAACTTAAAAGTCGAAATAAAAATATACTTTTGATCACAACTTCAATTGTTTAAAAGTTGTTACTTTTCACAATGCATTAATTTTAACACCTAACTTTTAGGATATGAAGCGAAATACCATATAACTACACATATCTGGGCAAAAGAAGAATATCCGTTTGTTCAAGGATTGACAGGAGAAATGAATAATTCATTTGATCTTTTTTTTTTTTAATTCTTATTTTTGTGCTGTTTTTTTTCGTTTAATTAATAAATAGAAAATATTAACTTAACCACGGCTTCAGGTATAAATGTTACTGCTAAATAGGACTAATGAGTTTTAGTAAGTCTCATTAAGGTATTTTTTTAATTAGTATGTAAGATGTAAATAATATTAAAAAAAATTATTGTTACTAATGGACATTAAAATAAAAACGCTTGTTAAAAAAAGACTGATTAATAAGTTTTTGTAAGAGTTTAGAAATTTGAGATAAAATGAATCTTAACCATTTCTCATGTACAATTTAAACGTACAAAGTTATCAGTGAGGGAAGAAAGTACGAGAACGGGTCTAAATTGCACAAATACAAAGTTGCAAGAGATTACTAAATTGAACGAAGGGACTAAATTTCACGAATGCACAAAATTGCACAAAGCCAAATTTGAACGAGGGCATAAATTTCTCGAGGGAACAAAGTTGCACGAAGACGATTTTGCACCAAGGGTCGATTGCACAAGAGTAAAAAAACATAAAAAAATAGGAAAAAAAATAGAAAAAAATTTTAAAATATCTAATAAAACAAAAAGTTACTGACCTAGGGTAAGGGTTAGGGGTAACATAGAAAGCTAAAATAATAATAGAAAAAAACTAATAAAAAATTTTGTATGAAAGAAAGAATAAACATAAAAAAAGCTACCGACCGAAGGTAAGGGTTAGGGGTAAGAGTGATAATAAAAAAAAATAACATTAATAAAAGAATTTAAAAAAAATTGTAATAAACTAACAATTTATTCTCTAATTTTAAAGCACTTGAATAAATACGTATGTTTTTGTAATAACAAAAACATTTGATAATCTTTCGTAAAACAATATTTCCAAAACCCAAAACAACATTGTTTATTTAAAGAAGTTAGTTTTACTTCAATGCGTATATATTTGAGTTTTTCTTTCAAATACCGTTAAAAGTTAATTATTAATTCCGCTGATCAACTTACGATTAAATTCAACCTTTCATTAATAATTTTTGAGAATCAAGAAAACGTCTATATCGCGGAGTTGATGTTTGTATTTTATATAACTTAAACGATTGTTAATGCTTTTTATAAATTTTTTTTGTGTCGTGATTCAGTAGTTTTTATCTTCAGAACTTAAAATTGTTATTGAAAATAAAATAAATTGTTACTATTCAAAGTGTGTTTTTTTTTCATAACTTAAAAAATAGTTTTGTATCTTAATACTTTAGCTACTCGTAACTAAAGCAGTCAGTTAGTAAGTTACTGGAGACCACGTAGTTAAGACTTAAATACAATTAATACCATTAAAATATAGCCTATTTGGTTAAAATTCGACCCGTGGAAAAATATCTCCGTGTAAAATAGTTTGCTCATGCAAAATTATTTCATCATAAAATTTCATCAAAATTTCATCATAAAAATGTGACATTGTGAAAATTATCGCCGTGCAAAAATGACCCTCCGTGCAAAATTGACGCCGTGCAAAAGTGTTTCCTCGTGCAAAAGTGACGCTCGTGCAAAAGTGACACCCACCCGGTTTTTTAGGGTAGCTATAAAATTTGCACGAGCGTACAAAATTGCAAGAAAATAATTTTGCACGACTAGACAATTTTGCTAGGCTGAATATTTTTGATAGTTTTTTATTAATTTAAGTTTTTTATTAAAACTCTATTTTTCTTACTTTCACTTTTACCTTTTACCCTCGGTCGGTAACTTTGTTTTTATTATTATTTTTTTTTTTTATTATAACTGTTACTCTTAACCGTTACCCTCGGTCGGTAGTTTTTTTTTTTCTTTTGAACTAATTTATTTTTGTATGTTAATGTTTTTGTCTGTTTTTAAAAATTTTTATTAATAAATATTTTATTTTTTTTTCACTGTTACCCCTAACTCTCGGTCAGTAACTTTTTTTTTCCTTTTTGCTCCTTTTAAAATTTATCTTTTAGTTTTATTTTTCTGTTTTCAATTTTTTTTTCAGTTTTTTATATAAATATATTTTATTACGCTCTTGCAAAAATGACCTTTCTTGCGAAATTGTAACTAGCGCAAAATTGACCGTTGGTGCAAAATTGTCTTAGTGCAATTTTGTATTCGTGCAGTTTTTGACCTGTTACCGGTTTTTTAACCTAAGTAAAAAATTATTGTAAAATCAACTTTTGAAGGTATACTTACTTACCTTTAAAATGCAGTCGATGTGTAGGTGATGTGGTACACATGCTATAGGAGTATTTTGTGTCAAAGTTCATTTAGC